>NW_027225565.1:6155000-6455000 GCF_038994185.2 Dermacentor albipictus
AATATAGATCAGAAAAAGTAAAGTAAACCCTCTCGGGTGCGGATTACTTTCGCATTACAGGCCATACCAACCAAGCAATGCTGGAAAAAGATTCCCCCCTTAATAGCAACGTGGCGTTCCTGTTCTTTAACGAAACTTAACATATCCAGGTGTAACTTAAGCATGTTTTTCGTATACGCTTTACCAAAAATTACCCGTACTCTTTATCCTCGACAACCATATCCAGCGTCGAATCATTTCAGTACCTCTGTACCTATCAATAGCAACTGGACCTGGTCCGATCACGTCGCGAAAATGGCGCCTGTACATCCTAAGTCACATGGCTATGCGAGGCGTATCCTTGCACTTGCCCTTCATCTACACAAAATCAAGCGTACAAAGCTTTTATTCGAGCTAAATTGAAATACGCGCCACTCATATGAAGACGTCAGCAAGCTTGCCTAAATAACCCTTTAGAATGGATACAATATCGCGCGACAGATTCATCACTTACCAGGTATAGCCTTCAATAATGCGTCAGGGCTATGAAATCATCCCTATAGGACTCCAACCGTTGTAAATCCATTAAGAAATTGCTATTTCTTACTTTTCCAGCTACTATAGTATAACTATGGGAAAACGTAACCCACCAACCCACACGTCTCCTTACCTTTTAACTCTTGCTGCACCCAGCGCTTTTCGATGCCCTTTTCAGTTGTATTTCCGATAAATTCACTGCCTGAACTTCTGGGAGATACCATACCTGTCACCGCGTCTTTGTTGTACTCGTTCTTTACTGTTGACTGCTGCGCGAGAGTACAAAAGTAAGCGTTGCAGTTTGAATTGAAAAACGTTTATTGTATAAGGATACTGCTGTGGAAGCAGGTGGGTGGGGCACCTAGTTCAAGGCTACACTGGCCTTAGCAGCCCACCGTGCTTCACTGAGGAGTGCCTCTTGGGCCTCCTTTTCCTCGCTGGCGAGCCAGGTCTCCCAATGCTCTGTGCTGAATTTTTGCACCGGAATGTGGGGCGTATCAATTTTGGGTGGGCTGAGCTCGCATTCTCACGTAATGTGGGCGAGAGTTGGCTGGCCTCCGCACCACGTATGCGGTAGGGTGGATGGCATGTTTTCACCGTAGTTGCGGGTATGTATTTGTTTGCAGGCAGCACCACTCATGCACTTCCCTTACACCTAACTTAGGGTCTTTTTTCTTAGGGGGAGGGGGGGGTTCCACCGGAGAATCCAGACAGCACTGGTGTTCTAGAAAACCAGCGCTGTCCGCTGTCTGGTGTCGGGGTAATGCGTGGCGACAGCATAACTTTTCAAGCGAAATGTCATCTTTGCCAATACTAACAGAATATTCCTTTGATGCTGTTTTAAGGGACTACTTACCCGCTGTCTTCGGGCACTCAGGCTGGCACCTGTTTCAGCTTTGGTAGAAATTGGACGCACTGTATGTCTGATGTGCATGTGGAGTTTGTTGTGTAGACGTGGCTTCATTTTGGTGTTATAGAAGCGTTATACCCACATATGCGGGCAACGCTTTAAAGTGTGTTGTTTATTTGCAGGCAATTGAAATGCTCATTGCAACTGTCAAAAATAAACAACCTCGGCTTGAAATTTAGCTGTGGTTTCGCAAGCTCACATATGCCTGCTGTTCATTCCCTCGTTTTTCTTTCTTTTTTGGCAGGGACGAGCGAGCGTCCACTGCAGAGTCAATCAGGGCCGTATGAAGGAGAAAGGCAGTGAAATGTGCGAGAATACGCGCATGCACGCAATTAACAGTCCAGCGCAAGTGGCCTCTGAGAGTCATTTCAGTTACTTTATACGAGACCCCACTGCATAGGAAATGCCCTCTGACAGACTGTCCCGAGTATGTGTGTTCCGGCCAGCGTTTTCAATTACGTTTTCTATGTCGCTGTCTCCGGGGTCGTCCCAATTTAACGTTGCACTATCTCCCCGTCGTCCCGCTTTGTTCGACGAGAAAGCAATCCCTGAGAAGCAGGGACGCTAAACAACGGGAAAGATGGCACAAAAAGCTTGTTCTAAAAAAACAATTACGCGTTTGAAGGCGTGTGTTTGTCGCAGCGATGTTAATTAGGCCCCGTTTCTTTTCTCAACCGCTAATTTAGGGAACAGGGCCTGTCATATCTCCGTAAGGGTAGAGCATATGAGGCTACACGCCAGCAGATTTATTACTTGAGTGCTGTCCTGTGTTTTAGCTATTCGGCAAGGCATCCGCAGTAGCAGCAGCCGCGGTAAGCGAAGTCCGGGACGGTTCGACAAGGAAGCTGCGATATAAAAGCACACGACCCATCCCTCGTGAGCTGCAATCGCAGGGTTCTCGAACAGCGCGGTCACCATTGCCCTGCGACTGAGGAAGTGACAGGGCGGCAATTATTTCGGGGTCTTGAGTTTTCTTCTCGCGATCACGAGGCCCTACAAATACAGTCCCTTAGGTTTCGGCGAAACACTATCCGCGATGTTATACGCAACGCCCACTGCGCATGCGGGCCTGTCCGTGGAGTGACGGTAGACATGCGGGAAGACCAAAAAAAAATGAAAAAAAAAGCACAGCGCCATCCCGTATCTGCTTTGGCACCGTCAGGTTGGCAGAAAAAAAAATTAATCCTCTTTCGCTGGAATGTCTTCTATAACACTACCACCATCAAAAATTTCTAATAACAATCCTTCTTTATTTTCTCTTTATATAATTGTCTACAGATTATTTGCTACGCTACCACTCGTTTCTGTGGTGCCTTCGGGCCTTGAAGGTATGTATAATAAATAAATAAATAAATAAATAAATAAATAAATAAATAAATAAATAAATACCGAAAGAAATCGCTAATGTTTTCACCTCATAGGGAAATGGAACAAAGCAATGGCTGTATATGCCATTTATTTTTTGCTATAACGAAGTAAAAGTACGAAGTGCGAAATCACATAGAAGTGGGCCATCTGGTCGCTGCCACGTTCCAACGCAATGACGGTAACAGTCGGAAGCCTCCGCTACTACCGTTGTAGTTCACGGTACTATAGGACACACATGCACAGTGGGCATCACGCAGCCACGCATCCCGTTAGCGTATCAAGTATCGTTCAAAGCTAAAGCCGTCTGTTTATTGAGTGGCAGCGCACTAGGTTAAAAGCACTGTTCGTTGATGCGCGGCACGTTTGAAAGCACTGCGACGGGCAAACGTGTGGGCACATAGATTTCGGAGGCTTTCAATATGATGTCCGACAACATTATCGCGTAGTAGATGAGAAGTTGGAAAGCGCTGAATGAAAGATTTCGTAGAACACTTCACAACTTTTGCATTGGAAGTTCTTCCCTCAGGTTAGTGCTAACGAAAGCGATTATTATTCCTGACTAATCCTCTATTTAGACGGAATAAAAAAAATAAGTTAGGTGTCTCCATGCAGTAGTAGCCAATAACGTGCCTATGTGTAGCCACGTCTTCCTTTATTGCATTGACGTTTTTGTTTTTTGTTTATTTCATATAGTGTTGCATGGGTTGCGCTGTATAAGCGCCCTTCGGCGTCAGATAATGGCTGACGGAAGCCTGTGCTGCCCCTGTCTGTCTCTCCCATTATTATCTTTAAAAAATTGCGTTCTGTGGTTTTACACGCCAAACTCACGATATGCTATGCCGCCGTAGTGGGAGATATCGATATAATTTCGACCAATGGACCGGATTCGTTAACTTGCAGCTGAATCAATGTAGACGAGCGTTCTTGCATTTTTCCGTCTTGCTTTTTCTTTCACTGTCTACTTACTATTTCTTTAAAAAAATACAAACTGTTTAGTTAGCCTGATTGCGCACAATACACCTTGTACTGTGTATACGTCTTTGGAACGCCCCATCTTCTTGTTGCGGTGAACTTTGCTCTGTGAAATCCCTAATAATTGTTTTTCTACTGACACGAGCACCGAGTGGCACCCCTGTTTCTTGCGCAACACTTCGGTTCATTTCCCGAGTCGACAGAGAGCGAAATTCAAAATAAATCAGAAAAATATAGAAAAAATATCACAGTAAAAAATTTATGCGTCTCATTATATATATAACATGAGAGCATAAGTTTAGTTACAAGTTGTTTACTGAAGTGTCTGGAATAATTAAAAAATAATTAGAAATCACTGATTACCACACAGCAAAGCGCAGAACTGCAGACCTTAGAGACCTGCCACGTGAGCACGACTTTGGCGAAATTCCTGGAAACACGGAACTAGAGAGCGGAACTAATGACATCACTAATGGTGCCATACACGAGAAGGTGGCACGATATTTAACCGGCAAATTAATAGAACACAGTTGCCGAGCCCATACTGAATATCTCCCTAGCAGAGTGGATGTGACGTCACTTCCTCCTCTCTCGCTTCTATCAAGGCGTTCACCTGCTGCCTTATGCTATGCTCACACTACGGTCGTAACGCGCGTAACAGCTCTTTTGGCGTATCGAACGTAACGGCTGTAAAACACGTTACGGCAGTTAAGCCGGCACCTCTGTTCACATTTACTGCTGCTTAAATTACGGCTTTTACAACAGGCCAATCAAATTTGGAGCTGCAGAATCGACGTCACCAGCGGTCCAATATGGCTCCTGCCAACATGCAAGCGCTGGCCGAGATCGAAGAAATTCACGCTCAAAACAAACTTATAGTCATGTATTCAATCGCCCAAAGACAACGAAGGCGACGCAGAAGGGTTTGGGTGCGGCAAGTATTTCTCGACAGGGCCGTGGACGGCGATTTTCACAACCTTATCGCCAAGCTCCGAGTTGGTGACGCTGCGATGTTTTATAACATCATGCGCATGTCGCCCCAGCAGCTCCGCTTCCTTGAAAACCTAGTGAGACCACTCATCGAAGTTCGGAGCACGCATCTGCGGCCATCGATTTCCTCGGCGGATAAACCAGATGAACTGAAAACAGTCTCGCAAGGCGCACTGCAAAAATTTTCACGGTAAGGGGAGTGCTTAACGCCTGCTTCACCTCCACCACGTGTCGACCCGGCATTGCACCCAGTGGCGTAGCCAGAAATTTCGTTCGGGGGGGGCTCACCTTGCAGGTCGGTGTCCTCCTTAAGAGGATGCTTTAGCTCGGTTGCTCGTATCTAAATACATGCAGAAGGAGAATTCGTTTTTCTCGGCAACCAATGCACCAAATTTGACGAGGTTTGTTGCATTTAAAAGAAAAACTTAAATTTTAGTGACTGTTGGTTTCGAATTTTTCAGTTATGTTGTCAATTCTCTATTAAAAATTCACCAAAATCGCAAATTTTCAGAAATCTAAACTATCAAGTTTAAAACTATGTAACTCAGCAATGAAAAATGATATAACAATTCTGTGAATTGCACCTAATAGTACATCTACAGCGGACAAAATTTCTACGTTACACGTGAATCTCAAGAAATTTAGCATTATGGAAATACGGCTTTCGCAGAATCCTTGTACACAACGTAACCGATTGACGTAAGATACGAATTGACACACCAAATTTGTCCGCTTTGGCTGTTATAATAGATGCCGTTTACTGAACAGCGGCATGCGAGCTTGATGTAGAGCTATGAGTTTGTAGACGCCGTGCTTCTATTGTTTTTTAACTTTCGAGCTTTTCAAAATATTTAAACAATGTTCAGGCACTAAATCAATATTCCGCTTCCAACAGGCACTAGAATTTAACTTTTTCTCTCAAATGGAAAAAATTTTATTAAAAGCGATCCGGGGGTTATCACAGAAAAGCGTTTCTGAGTTTTACATGTATTTGAATAGGCCGCGTCGGAGTTGGGCGCGAGCTAAAGCTTCCTGTCATACAGTTTGTCTGGGGATCAAATAGATGAATAATAACTGCATTGTCATTGCTAAAGATGCTGCAAACGAATTCTTGAACGCTACGCACTGTCAAAACAAGTAAAATATGTATTTTCTTCATAAAAAATACACTTGTATGTGCCAAAAATTGGGCCCGAAATAACCGATATCAATGCTTCCATGCTTTTTTCTCTATTTAATAAGTAAATAAATTATCACACCAGCTTTAGAACTATATCAGTTCGAAATCAGCAAGGCAGTACACGCCGTTGATATGAAAAATGTAAAGGCCATGAAATTAACAAGCTGAGGACAAATATTGTAATGAAACTTTGTCATTAAAGAACCTTGTTTAGATTATTGTACATATGCAACGGCCAGTGAAAAATCTCAATGACGCTGTCATTTGTTCAAATGTATTACTCAGGAGCAGCTGTCACCAGTCGTGTATCGTGGGTAATTGCACCGAAATTATAGCCGAACAGAGAGCACGTATAAAGAGCAGGAGTTCTGCAATATAAACGAGGGTGAGTCAAATGAAAGTCAGCCAGTGCAAATATATGACAAACTGGGTACCTCATTTAAAAGTAGTCTCCATGATCATTTAGACATTCGTCCCGTTGTCTAACGAGTGGCGTGATTCACGTCTCATTAAATTCCTTGGGTTGCTGCTTCAAAAAGTCTGCAACTGACTCTTTCACGTCATCGTCCGACACGAATCTGGTTCGCTTGAGCTGTTTTTTTCAAATGCTCCAAAAAGTGGAAGTCGCAAGGCGACAGGTCTGGGCTGTATGGCGGATGTTGCAGCGTTTCCCACTTGAAGTTTGCCAGTTTTGTATTAACGACATCAGCGACGTGGGCGCGGCATTGTCGTGGAACAAGATGACCACATTCGTCAATTTCCACGTAGTTTTCCACGTAGTCTGGCGTTCTGTAATAACGAAACAAATTGATAGCCTCTCAAGATTTAGCAAATTCTATCAGTAATGGCCCCTGACGATCGAAAAAAAAAAGTCAACAACACCGCGGCGGAAATGACGGCCTTTCCTTTCTTTGGAGTGGTGAATTGGAATGTTTCCACTGTAAGCTTTGTTGTGGTGTTTCAGGTTCGTAGAAGTGGCACAATGGTTCGTCCCCGATCACAATTGGAGACAAGTAGTCGTCACCCTCATTGTGTTACCGGATCAGATGAGTCAAGGCAGCGCTGAACTTCTCTGTCTTCTGGTGGTAGTTGAAAATCTTGGGCAACCATTGCGCACACAAGAGCGGATAACGGAGATGTTCATAAATTATGGCGGGAACCGAACCGTGACTGATGTTCACATGCTATGCCAGTTCATCGATGCTTATCCTCCGTTCTTGTCTTATCAGCTCATCAACCTTTGCAATTTTGTTAGGGGTGATTGCACGATGGCTTTGGCCCGGCCTTGGATCGTCTTTACAACTTTCACGTCGTTCTTTGAACCATTTGCTCGAATGCTTCACAGTGGCCAACGAAATGCAATGTTCAACGTACACGGCAGCCATACGACGACTAATTTCTTTTTGGGAAATACCTTCAGCTGTCAAAAACCTCAGGGCACCACGCTGTTCAACTTCTAGAGCGTCCATTATGTCGCGCAAACATGTTCAACCCAGTGTATGAGAGCATTAAACAACCTTGATACTCACACCTGCGTGTCACTGTTGTAATAGAGAGATGCCTCTATGTCACGTGCATGCCTAGCAGATAATCGACCGAACAATTATTGCGCAGGGTGGGTTGGCTCACATTCATTTTACTCGCCTTCGCACATTAGAAATGCGAAGATACAATGGAATATACAAATGCGAAGATACAGCTTGATAAAAGGCAAAAAGTGGCAGTGGAAACAAAGTTCACTGCACGTATACGCAAAACCACGCAACAAGATATTTAAATACGCATATAAGTCTCCAATAAATCTAGGTATGTAAAAAATTCACTAAATGCAATGCGTCCAAAAAGGCAAATAAACATGTTGCGCAATCAGAGATTCACAGAATCCTAGATCCCACCCCCATTCCATGCACTCCCCCCGATCTATCACGCGCGACAAAAGGCGGCGCGCTTTCTCCCCGCTTTTCTCTTTTGCGCACACAAGACTGAGCCACCATCATCGTCTCACCCATTCCAGCCCCCCCCCCCCCTCCCTACACTTTCACTCGCACATGCAGCATGCGTCGCGTGGTCACGATGTTATCACCCTTGGACTTTATAGGAAACATGAAGGCGACGGCAGGAACGCGCCTGGAGTGTATATATAATTGCTATTGCAATACTATATGATAAGACTATCCGGCAGCTGAAGCGTCCCGCGGCCCATTACTGTCCGCAAAAGAAGTAACAAAATCGAACTTTCACCATACGACAATTCGCTGCGCCACAGCAATGTCTTTTTTTTTTTTCATTTGTGGGGCCGGGGCACCAAAATGAAAAAAGCACAAAGTATGTTGGCCACAATCGAATGCCTGCTTTGGGCGCCTAATGTAGCTATCGAAAGAATATCGAAAAAAACATGAGACGCTTGGTCCACCGCGAACCATACGCATACTGTTCGGTATCCTACACTGGCGAGACAGGACTTTCCGGAGAGGTTGCGCTCAAGCGAACGCGGTGCAATTCGTCGAGTCCCCACAGTGATGGCAGCGAGCGACGATAGTTTCTTTTCCCCTTTTTCTCGTCTGCTAGCCAGAAAGTGCTCAAAACTCTGCCAGGTGAAAATCCACTCGGCCAGAGAAAAGCGAACGCGCACCGAAGTGCGTGCGCGATGGTCGTAGCAACACGAGAAAAACGCATGCCCTCTGGCTGCTTCTGGCAGCCCGCGGGTAGGGTAGCGAGGACAAAAAAAAAATAGAAGAGGCTCAATGTGTCCTTACGAATAAAAGTCGAAGTAGAAAAAATAAGAACGCAGTTACCTTGGCTGACTTTAGTGTTTTGACATGGATGCTTTGGCGTAGGTGAAAAAAAAAGTTGATATTTTTTTGTCTCATGACGGCACAAATGAACCACCAGAACGCTTCGTCTGATCGGACCTCGCTGCTGGCTTTGTCAACTTGTTTGATAGTGTGTTGATTTGGCTTGTCTCGTTCTATGGTCCGATGTAAGACTTTAGAAAAGTCAATGCACCTTTGGCGTCTAATATTTATAGTAACATCAAGCCCACAAAGTTCCGCAATTGAAAATCTAAAGCACAACTTTGGAAATGTCAATGCACCTTTCACATCAAAAGTTTATGAGAACTTTATACCCATACATTTTCGGAATTGACATCCATGCACTCCGTAGATTCCGTGGCCTCCGCGTGAAGCCACGGCGAGCCCGTTCGCCATCAAAACGCCCTTGAAACTTTGTGCTCGGATGCACGGGCTGCTTGCGTTAGTGACTCCCGGTGCATGGGCACTGCCGCGAAGTCCAGCCCGAGTTCGCAAGGTTCATGCTGAAATGTCTTTTCGAGCGTGAAAAAGACATTCTAGAGAAAATTCCGAATGATTTCCGGCACCGAGTATAGCTTGGGTCGGCGGCGCATGGACAGCACGAAAAAATTTCGGGGGGGGGGGGCTGAAGCCCCATAAGCCCCCCCCCCCTGGCTACGCCCCTGATTGCACCATCTTGGGGATCGGCCCACGTATGGGGAGTGCTTAACGCTGTTTCACCTTCGCCTCGGGTCGCCCGGCATTGCACTATCTCCGGGATCGGCCCAGGTATGGGGAGTTTTTTTCTTACAACGACACGAAAATTTCCTTGGACGGTAAAGGCATGCAGCTTCGCTGTAAAATTGGCAAGAAAATACACACCGGAGTTTACGGTGCGCAACAATACGGTACGAAACAGTAGACCACGCTCGGGCATACTCTGGAGAGGTTTCGAGGTGAAAGCGATAACTGCAGTAGCCAGCGCAAGTGATGCTTTGAAAATTATGTCGTCATGGGTCTGGCTCCCCAGTCTTTCTCCACGTTTCAAGGAAACGCATTTGAAGCGAAGAACGACGGCCGCGGCAGCAGAAACCTACGCGTAATACTTCCTATGGGTATCTTCGACTGGTTGCCTCCATCCCCCCAAGCCGAGTCGGGCAGATCCGGCATTCCCCGAACTCAGAGGTAGAGGTCAAGCGCGCAAGCCGAACGTCTGACTCGTTCTCGAAGGAAATGGTAGATGCATAACCACGTGACCACTGCCAATGTCCGATGTTTCGCCTAATCCAAAGCTGCCGGCGCTGCCGGGGAAGCCAGCGGACGAGCGTTCGTCGGGACGCCAGCATGCAGCGGCCTAGGTCTTACGGCGGACCGTCGCTAACAGCGGCGACGCTGTGATGTGATGACGTTGCGGGAAACGCTTGAATCGCGACGGCTGCTCCGACGACAGGGCTCTGAGCGCCTCAGAGGGCTCGAAGATGGAGGAGAGTGATCGAGATGAACCAGCCGAACGCAGGGCGCGCACCCTCTTTCAACCAGCCGAAGACAACGCCGCCTGTGAGAGCGCTCAGAAACGACCAACCGAAGATGCCATAAGTGCCTCCATGCATTTGACGGCAGGCGCCACTAACCCACTAATCGTTACCACGTGCCAAACAATCACGAATGATCCGGCAACAATGTGGGTCTATTCCTACGCCAAAGATGGGCCTTGTGCGAGAGGGTCGGCTTCAGAGAGATTGACTTGCCGAGGCTAGCGGAATCACATGAGCCTGCCTCCTAGTTCTTTCCTTCTTCCATGGGTTTCAGCGATGACAGCCATTTGATATTATCTTCGGCTTTCCGCGTTGTTCGGACGACGACGCGCGCTTCGTGGCCGGTCTCAACGATGACGGCCATCTTTCATTCTTTTCGGCGTTCCTCATTGGCTCGGACGACGACGCTCGCCCCGTGTCTAACCGTGGCTGGTCCCAGCAGTGATGACCGTCTTCCTATCATGGTTGTGTAGCGTATGCACGAGAACCGTTGTAATGTTGCCAAGGTGGCGCGCGTGCTCCTGCGCATTGTGGAGCACGCGCACGAGAGTGGAGTGGCACGTGCATCGCAGAAGGGTTCGCGTTCATCGCCGAAGAGGTTCGCCGGCACCATTGTCTGAATTCGATTTTTACGGTCGTCAGTACTGTCGACTTAACGTGTAAGTAAGCTGCACCAGCACCATAAGCAGTGTTTCTGTGTTGCATCTATACCGCCTGAACTTTTTGGCCATGGGTACTAGAGTGCGCGTGAGTTTGAGACCGCCTTGTCTCCTTCCATTAACCTCGCGAATCGAGTACAAGCTGACGATGCGTGATAAAAGGCGTGACTGGCGCATACGGCTGAACGTTCGTTTTTTTTTTTTTTCTCCCACTTTCTTATGAACTCGCCGTTTCTTTCTGCGTGGTCTGCGAAGGACGCGCGGGGAAAAAATTACTTTGGACGTTGTACGGGCTCCGACGAAGCCTTTGTCATTTTTTCCTTGCTCACGTAATTTTTCTTCTCGAAGCTCTTGAATTATGTCTTGCAAACTCACTGGCTACAATTTATAAATAGCAATATGAGCCATAAAACAATTAAGAAATTAGTGAATTTTTGTTAATTAGTTGAATAAGCCTTTCAATTTCTCGTGCTAGTATTGTCTGCCTCTTCGAACAATCCAGCTGAAGGACAAGAATTGTGCTGTCTGCCACTGGTGATATTCTAAAATTTTGGAAAAGGAATATGATCGCCCCGTATATGGGACTCTTATTAGAGGCTTCAGCTATACAGGGTGTCCCTACTGTCATGCACCAAGATTTAAAAATATGCACACATGATGCTATGTTGCTTAACAGAACTAAGGTAATGTTGTTTGCAGTCGCTTGGAGATACTCGTATTAGTTTTTGCATTCTGCCTAATTACATAATTAGTATTAATTAATTTATCAACTTCTCAAGCATTATAATTAAATGAAAAATGTCAATGAGGGAATTGTAGAGCAACATGAAAAACTACTGATACAGCTTTCTCTTGCTCAGAATGTGCTACATTAGATGTTCTTCCAAGTGCGAAAGAAGCCTGTGAATACACGCAAAATTGCCACGCAAATTGCGACTGGCCACTCGAGGCATTTTGCATGTATTTGTGGGCTTCTTTCACGCTTATAGAAACATTTATGTAGCACATATGGAGCAACAGATAGCAGTATCTCGAGTTGTTCATGTTGCTCTACAGTTTTCTTATGGACACATTTAATCTAATTATAATATTGGAGAAGTTAATTTATTAATTAGGACTAATTAGGTGATTACGCGGAATGAAAAAAATCCGAGGATCTCCAAGCGATGGCAAACATTACCTTGGTTCTGTCCAGCTACGTGGCCTTTGCATATTTTAAAATCTTGGTGTGTGTGCAAGTTGGGATGCCCTGTGTATCATTTGCCACTCGAGATTAGTTGGTTTTTCACATATAAAATTGCAGTTATATCTGCTCCTCCTGAAATTTAAAACACTGTGTTGGGCATACCATTGGAACCTAAGAGCCACTTTAACAGAAATCATTGTGACAGAATGAACCTGGACCAAGTAGCGACTGGTACTCGTTTAAACCAAGCCATTAAATAGGAAGCATGATGTGCCCAAAAGTTAGAAATGGCTCTCAACAGAAGGAAAACATTTTTTGACCAGTTTCATTCCTTTTTAAATAAACTCTTGCGTGCTTGATTTCTCTTTCTCTTTCTTCCTTTCTTCTCTTTTTCTTTTTATTTTCTGGCTGACTTGGCCATGAACAAATTGCAGGTGAACTTCTTAGGCCAGTTGCTTCTGCCAGCCAGCCAAACCTAATGGAGGAGGTGCCATCTGGTTGTGCATCCCTGCACGGCAGGGGGAAGTATGCGCATTCGTATCCTCAACATGCAGCCCGTGCTCTTCAATGCCACTCTCCCCCACGTGTCCTATCAGCCTTGCGTCCCAGGGACGACCGCTCCCTTGCTGTTGGGGAGTCTCCAGCTTGTTCACCTGAAGATGAGAATGTGTGTGCACTGCATTGCTTTAGGCACTAGCTTCCTTGCAATGATCAGATACTTCAGCGCATCAATGTCCTGACCAGTAGTTGGAGAGGGTACAAAGAAATTTGAGAATGCGAGGGAAAATGTGGCAACGGTGTGTGATGGGGGAATGCAGTGAGATTCGTGTGAAGGAGTGTAATGTGAAATCTGGTCAGGCATGTGCTCAGCAGGAATCTGCACCGCTGGCTTAGTTTCTTTCGTTTCAGCACGTGAGTCACTGCCTATTGTGTCACTCTCTTAGCACATGCTCGGCCAAGTAGAAGACAGGACATAAAATAAATTAGGAAGGCAAAGGTTAATTGAGAGAAAGGCAGTTAAAATGTTAGCAGGAGTGTTACCATAATCGTCAGTCAGAAATTAGTAATGATTTTAATGTAGCTAATGCGGTCTTTGACAGTCAAAAGGCATGGTTCTTTCTGAATTTTTCTTGGTGATCACTTCATAACTATAGCAATTGCTACTCGAGCTTGGTTGCATTTTCACATTGTGTAAAATTGCAATCATCGCTGTTGAACCTGCAGTGTGACTTTCCAATGTTTCAGTATAGAAAAAGTAGGGACAGCTGGGCAAGTTGGTGTGATAGCATAATTATAAAACAGCGCCAGGGGTGCAGATGGAGAAAAGAAACCACAGGACGGTGTGCTGACTCTCAACTGCACTTGTCGAAATGTCGAATATAAACCATTCAAAACTGCCACCTGGCAGACAGAACATAGATGGACAGATAACATAAATTGTTCCTGTCCGCAAGGTCAGGGGTTTGAAAGGTGTATATTCCATGTTTCTAAAGTAAACTGCAGTTGAGAATCAGCACACCGTCCTCTTGTTCCCTTTCTCTGTCTGTGTGCATGACACTGTCTTCTAACTACTTAAGTATTGCGAGATGACATTGGGCCCAAATGAAAATATCGCTGTCTTGAAAAGACCTTATTGTGGGGAGCCTGGAATGCCAAAAAATATCCTGTAACCAGAGGAAATCTATACTTAGTGAGTTTGTTTTAAAATTTTGTTTGATTCAGAGCTTCGTGTCCACAATAGATGAACAACATTGTAATATTGTTGATCTACTTATATTCACGCATGGTAACAAATGTCTTGCAAGTTCTTGAAAACATTGTAGGAAAAAAAGCATTTTAAAAATTGTCTTCATTATACTAGCTTAACAACTTGATCGAAGTAATGGTAACTTCTCGTTTATGTTTCTTCTGAGGGATGTACCCAAACACATAGTCTATTCTGAGCTGCGTGAGAAAGCTCTTGTGCTGAACGATTCATTTTGGATTGAAGTAGAGAAAACCACCTGATATAGAAACAAGCAAACCAAGTACAAAAATGCAAAGTAAGTCACTGGAGTAATTAGGGTTGCTCTCACTTGGTAGCACTTTGGCTCCCTCGGTTTAGTGGTAGTTGTCTGTGGTCACTGGCAAAGGTGTACTTCTAGAACTTTTGGTCTGGTATGCACATTTTTTCTTTCCAGCTTCCCTGGAATGGTTATGTTGCTTTGGGCTTTGTGGCTCAAAATGCTTTTGCATAATGTTTCTTGAAAACATAGAGTATATAAGTTGATCGTACAGTTACAGATAAGTCACAAACTACAATAAATTTTTGAGTAGACTACATATGCTTTGTATTTCTGTTGCCATGTTGAGCTTCAGGTAATTGTGCATCTTGTATTAAAAAGAAGCAACACTTTACCAGATGAGATCATTTAATCAAATGAATTAGAAATGAATGGCTTTAGATATACTGAACCAAATGTTTAATTATTTGTTTCCAAAAATAAAGGAAGAAAGACTAATGGGGAGTGGGAACTTCAGAACGAAATTCTAACTTTTGGTATGTGCTTTCAAACAAGCACTACTTTTATAAGTGGAAGAGAATGGAAGGAAACATGTTGGCATGTGCAACAAGGTACCTCTTGTGAGATGATGCTGGTGAAACGTATATATGCTACTAGTGAGCGTGCATATAGACTCGGAGAGAAAGAGAAAAGTCAGTCGTACTAGTATGGTTACACACACACACACACACACGTACACACACACACACGAAAGTGCACTAAATTTGCTTATAGAGGGACACATGTGACTGCTGGTGCTTCAAAATAAAAAAACCTCAACTGAAATGAGGCACTTATGTTAGAGGCACAGTTTATTGCAATACTTCAAATAATCTGTAAAAACTTGATGCTGACTTAGCAGCTGCTTTTTCTATGCAGCAGCAAAGCTTTCTACTAAAGGAATACTGCTTCACTCATAGGATAAGCTGCATAAAACATAAAGTATTTATTACTCATTCATCATTTAATTTGGAGTGTCCCTTCAGGAAGCCATTTTTTACATGGATCTGTGGTTTTATGAAGTTTCAGTCATAACACTACATAACACTGTGCAACCATGAATAATCCTGAAAAACCGAAAGCTTTATTTACTAGTGAGAATTTTACGTTGTTTTTTTTTTCTCTAAAAATTGTTTGCCATGTTTTTCTGTGCATTGTCTTCCTAAGGCAACACCTTAGGTTCATATGCTTTTTCTAAGTTGTAAATTCTATGATCGCTCATGTTTTCACGTGCGCAGATGTAAGGTGACAGGCTGACTTCGTAGGCGCCAATTTTTTATAGAAACTAAGATTTGTATGAGACAAGCCCAGGAATTATTCTATGATCAATATCCACCTTTTTGTCTAGAAACGAGAAGACATCATGAGGACTGGAATAACTGGATACAGTTGCTTTTCTCAAGATTTTTGGTATATGGGCAACATCTTAACACTAACGGACTTTGGCTCCACAGCTGCAACATGTGCCTAGAGCACTTCATAAAAGGGGTGTTAATCTCCATAGTTATCCACGCGAAAATGTGAGAAACATTGCAGGGGTAACAAGAAGAAATAGTATGAGCGAAGCACCGAGCGACTCGCAATGTAGAGACGTTCTGTGTAAAAGTGTGCTTTATGTTAGGCCTCTACATGCATAGTGCAATATATTTTTCCATTATATTGCCTTCTGATGGCGAGTTCTCCAAACAGGTGCCAGGATTTCTACACAAACACACTAGTACTAACAGTCTTAGCACTAGACCAGAGCATGCACTCGTGGAAATATTTCTCTGCGACTTCCTTTGCTGCTTGCCATGTTCTTTGAATCTTATATACTATCTCAAACCTTCTTTGTGTGCCATCATTTTCATATCGTGGAATAGAAAGCAGTCGTGGGAGTTAGGTGCAGAATGTGAAGAACAGCTGTCTGTATAAGCGGAAAATTCATGTGAGGCAAGCGAGGGATTGGCCGGTGTATTGTCATGATGCAAGTTTGATGTGTTATCCTACATCATGAGACAACTGATTAAGACACTTAAGAAAATTTTTTTAGGCTTTCTATTATTGGGCCTTTCTGGCACAAGTTCCTTGTGTGTAATTTCTCCTGTTTAAAAACAAAAAGCTAAATTATGCCCTTTGTACTGCTTTCAACCTGTCATTTGTTTTTTCAGTCATGGAAAATTTGGTGACATGCTGAGACAGCAGATGTTCTAATTTAGTTAAAGCTCCATGTTTATCTCCAGCTGTAATCTTCGAAATGGAGTAGCGCTAATTCCCACAACATTGTTTCAGTTTTGTGCACACATGTGCTCGGTGCTGCTTTTCATTCATGAGTCAATACATAAATTGCTGTGATGTGGAACTTTGTCAGTTTAATTAAAATTTAGTGGTGAATCATATTTGGCAGAAAATTCAAAAGCTTCGCAAAGATCAGTTGTGGTTGAGTGACTACTTGGATGTTTTTTTTTTTTTTTTTTTTTTTTTGCTTGTGCCACTAGTCCCACTTGAAGGGCATCGAGAGCTTTCATTGTGATATACAGACGTTCTGCCATTGCTGAGGCTCTCCGACCAGTTCTGGGTTTGACTGTGACCTGTACCTTTGCCAAATGTCTGTTGTAGCAGTGGTTGATTTCCATTGTCATCTTTCCCTGTTTAAAACAAAATTGGTGAAATATTTTTTGTCCCTTGAAGTCAGCCTTCACTCTATGATACAGCTACCTTACGCCTTGAAAAAAGAAGCCCTTCTGCGATAACCTACTCTTGCCCTTACCCACAGTACCTGCTGGAAGACAATTAAAATCACTGAAGCCAGCGGTGTCATCTAGTGGCGTAGCAAGCATACCACTTTATGTAGTGGCAAGACAGCTTCGTGTTGGGATCTTTGGCTTGTCATTCACTAAGTACAATAGGGCTGCTGAGAGCCTGACTTGAAAGGGCTTGCAGGCTCACTGTAACCCATATTTGTTTAAATGAGTCTTCTCATCTGAAATCAACCCCGTAGTACCTTGCATTTGAGACTAGGGGTGCGCGAACACTCGAAGTGAAAATTCTGTAATTCTATTTGCCAATCGAATACCTACTATTCGAATTTTTGAGTATTCGGTGTAGAGACCCGCATAGTGGCGCATGTCGCATATGTTGCAAAGTTCCTTGTGCACGATGCCACGCTGGTGAGCGCCTCACTTCGTTGTTAGTGAGGTGTCTCGTACGAATTCTGATTTCAGAATATTTGTTGGGTGGCAAATGACGCTGAATGCGACAGTGACAATTGCTCTTTACCATCGGAGCCGACCGCAGTCGACTCGCACAGTACAAACGATGGCAGGCAAAGTACGCATAGAGTGGGGATTGAGTCATGCGATGCGTGGTACGCGATTGTTGGCAGATTAGCCTTATGATAAGCCTCCTACCGTAAGGCTGGGAAATCCCTTCTGTATTAAGGAAAACTCAAGAACAAAACTTTCCATGCAATAAAAAGATTGCCGTAAAACACAGGTCCACAAATAAACTGAGAAGCTCATTGATATTCAGTACAGCATAACGTCACTAATCCTTTAGCTGCAGAGGGAAAATGGCTAGGGGTGTGCAAATATCAGAATTTTCTAATACGGATCAAATATGAATACTTACATTTGAATATCAAATAATGATATGCACATGCATTTATTAGCAAATTGGGTTACTTTGTTATTTTGGAACATTGCAATTACATTGTCAATGTTAAAAAACTAGTCTATTAGGCCTTGATACTAAAACATTGTGTATCTGGCTAATGTTAACTTGGAAAACTTATTAATTTCCGCTAGCTGTGCCCACCAGACTGTGCCTTACTGTACCGGATCAAATGCCTGTAAAGTCGGAGGCATTTGACCTTGTGCCAGTTGTCACTCATTGCACTTACTGTCAGGCCGTAAGCTCTGAATTGGGGGTGGTAGTGCAAAAAAAAGAAAATTAAAATTAGAAAAGAATGAAAGAAAAGAAAAAAGAAATGCACCTCGCTGTCCGCAAACCCTGCCCCTTGCTACTGAGAGGCTGGCTTTCCCGCAAAGTTGAGACGTTCAGTGCCAAGTGTGCTTTACAAGCGAAATTTTGCTAGCAGCACAAAATCATAGCAAAATTCAACACAATATCGCCTCAGTATGCTTATATTAGATAGAAACAAATGCTAAGAACCGTGCTTGGTCAAACACAGCCAGCAGTATATTCCATGTGATTCGAATATTCATATCCAATCAAATGCGAATATTAAATATGATCTTTGATAATATTCAAGCTTTTCGAATATTTGCACACACCTATAAATAGCTCTTGATTCTGTTGATAAAATATATTCTCGACCTTCACATACTAGAACTCAGCTGTGATCAGTACTGGCATACAAATTAGAAGTTCCCTTTAATAACTGTAGACTGTGCTGTATGTATATCTTTGATTGCTAGGTACCTAAGCGACTGATAGCTTCCTACCTTCTAGCAAGCATTAAACTTTGTAATAAGTTTTCTGATATTCGATCTGATATTCAGCTTTCTTTTTCTGGATTCGATTCTTTGTTCCTTTCAAAATCTACCATTCAGTATTCACACACCCCTGGAGAGTACCTTTTATCTGGCAGTAAATCTGCCTCACCTGCTTTGTTGTAGTAAGTGCCGTGCAGTGAATGTGAATATATAAAAGGGTCAACTCCTGTTTTGATGTGCCTGCAGCAAACTCTTCACATACTAGTGTGTTCAGTGAGAGAATGTATGTCTGGACATATCATACTCGGCTCATAAATTTATTAAGATGTGTAGGATAACCACTGCTGTGCTTCTGTGAAATACACCGAGAGTGCAGAGGGAAACAAGGTTACTTGCTGCCACAAAAGTTGGCACAGGAAGCATGAAGCATACGATTGCTATGGAAATGTCAACTAGAAATGTGTTTGCAGCATACTGAATGCTGGCAGGAGTGGGAGGAACCTCACTCTTAGCTGGGCTGGAGATGCAGTTATGGGAAATGGCTCGCACTACAAAGAAGCGAATAGTCGAGTTGCTTTAACTGTGGCCTTAGTGGCCAGTGTACCATTTCTCTAGCATTTTTGAGACGTTTTCTAGTTTATGTAATGTGTTAGAGGGCTTTGCATTGTGATTTTTCTGCATGTTTACATTCCTTCAATGTGATAATAGTTGCCTTAACTGTTCTTGTGGGTTTCATTAAGTGCCTTAAAAAAAAAGTTGGGCATAACATTGTGTCTTCATTCTCTTTGCAGACTCCACGCTTTGCTGTTGTAGACGTGCTCGGAGTAAGAATCTTTCTTTTGAAATTTATTTTTTCTGTGTTTCTCTTTCACTAAGAAATGTGCTGCATGCAGTTTTGTGAACTAAATGTGTGTGTGTTAGGTTTTTTGTTTAGGAATGTTTTCTCATTTTCTGTGTTGTTTCATTATTTGTGGGGACATAGCCACATCCATCATTCATATTGTTCAAGCATTTTGCTTATGCAGAAATCAGTGAAACTTGTTAAATTTCTGAACCTGTGATTACATACAGAGGATGGCTTTCTTTGCCTGTGCATTCCTCACAAATCAGCTAAACCATAGATTTATACATATACCAACATGATTCCAAGTTGTGTGTATGGACACAGTGTAAGGGCCCCAAATTTCTTTTTACATCGTGAGTTTTCAAACATGAAGGAGTATTGCTTCAGGAGTGTTCTTGCAGTGCGATGCTTGAAAGGTCTTTTGCAGTGACACATAGGGTAGAAACCTGCCTTTTAAAGCATTCCACTTCTGTTTTCATTTACTACAAAAAAAAAGGTCTTTTGCAGTGACACATAGGGTAGAAACCTGCCTTTTAAAGCATTCCACTTCTGTTTTCATTTACTACAAAAAAAAGGTCTTTGCAGTGACACATAGGGTAAAAACCTGCCTTTTAAAGCATTCCACTTCTGTTCTCATTTACTACAACGGTAGCTAGAAGCTTGAAACTGGGCTTGCTTTGTACATTCCTGTCCATCTGTCCTTTTATTACTCTGACGAGGGCTGCATTAGTCATTATCATCAAGTTGTTTATTGATTCATTGTCATGCCACCTTCCACTGAAGTCTGTTAATTTTTTTCCTAGCACCCTTGAAACTAAGGTCCTTTACTGTGAGGAGAATGCTCCTCAACTGCACATAGCTTTGCAGCTCTTAGTATTTAATTACTCCAACTTTGTGTCACTATGTCATCAACCTTCCCTGATGTGTTGTGAAAGGGATCAGTGTTCTGCAAGCCATATCAAGCAAGGAGGGAGTTGGTAATAGGCCACATGCACACCATTTGTGTCACATTCTTATGGTTATGCTAGCGCTCACGATGCTTCTTATTCTTCCCATGGCAAATGGCAATCAAGGTGCTCTAAGGAATACTCTGGATACTTGCCCTTGTATTGTTAGAAATAAAGAGGTAATTATTAACTTAGCTATGCTCTGTTGACAACCTTAGTTTGCCTCCTTGCTTTGACAGTGCTGTGCAGTTTCCATCAAGCCGACCTTGAATCACGACTGCCATGACTAAATGCAAATGCCTGCATATCTGTGTATGGCTGTAACGGGAGAGGGTTTCTTCGGTTGCCTTTGTTCGCTTGCTTTCTGTACCACTCTCCTTGCTGGCCAGGCCTCCCGCTCATCATGAGGTAGCTCCCATTGGTCTAAAAAGTAAAAGAATCCAGCCAATATGCTGTTGTGCGGCATTGTGAGGTTGCACAGGTAGGCTAAATGTGGTTGTTACATGTAAAATCTCAGTCAAAAGACAGAGGATTCGCAGGATCTGTCATAGATTGCCTGCTGCTTGCAAATGAAAGAAAGTTAATAGACAAGCTAGTTGGTAATGGTGTATAACCAGAATTTCACAGAAGAAAGAACACGGGACTGACGGAATGCTTGTGCGATGTTCTTCCTTTGTCCTTGTTTGTGTTGCACTACCATTCATGTAAGCAAGTATTTGTACGTGCATGTCTAACAACTGGGTGGCTATATTTACCATCTTGGAAAAGTATTGAAGGACCCCTTTACAGTTAGGCTCTGTGCACACAAACATTTCCACTCGTATTTTTAAAAACTCTTTTTGTAGTAGGTGGGAGAGCTTCTATCTTGTTACATGATGCGTTTTTTTTGCTGGGGGCTCATGTACTAATCATAATAGAGTTGTGTTTGTGACCTTTTAACTTATTTGACTGCATTTTTTCTAGCAGAGTTCCTCTTTCGTAGTTGGACTAGTTGAGGAAACTCATGGTGCCACGCATGCTTTCCATTTTTCTCTCCAGGATATGCTCTCTGCTGTGGTAAACATGGTCGAAGTAAGGACTTTGCTTGAAAAAGAATTTATCGCTTTCTTTTTGTCTTGAGTAATAGATGCACTGTATGCAGCAACACAAGCTATTTCATACAGTACATCTGTTATGTGTGGTGTGTGACGTGTCTTTGTGTAGTGATGTGTGCAGTGTGTCACTTGCATGGTCATTTGCTTAGCATGCTTGTGTTTCTAAATGCTGTGAAATGGGCAGTTGGCTGTTCAGAAAGAGTATAGCAGCACGCATGTCCACTATGCTCTAAGAAAAGGAAAAGGAAGCAAGAATCACGGAGGCAAGGGTCGTGAGAAAAATGTACGTACTATATGAGCTTTCAGGGCTCCAATATGGTAGGAGGCAGGAATGTTGCAGACAAAGGTTGAAGTAAGAGGGGAGTGCGTCTGCTTTAGGGAGGAGGAGGAGGATGTAGCTTGCCCCATTCCTTTATATCATTTTCACTTATCACGGCTACTCCTAAACCCTTTTCTCTCAAACTCTCTGCTTTGCTCTGCAAGTTCTAGTGTGTAACAAGAACTTCCAACAAGGCCTGGTGAGGGGCCCATTAAAGTGATTACTATTGTACTGACGGTATAAGTTTAGAGGCATTGGATAGTAAAATGGGCAATATTATGCTTTATGCATACGTTTATATAAACGGTATTGCTTCTAACATCGATCACTGTTACAGTAAAATTATTTGCTGACGACTGCGTGATGTACAGTATTGTTAATACTCCTCTTGCCAAACACTACTGAACAATAGTCTCTGTAAACTTGCGGACTGGTGCGAACAAAACGACATGGAAATCAATTCTGATAAAACAGTTGCTATGACAATAACCACAAAGAAAAAGCCACTGTCTCGTACATATAGCATTGCTAATAGAAGTATTCGGCCAGTAACGTCTGGCAAATATCTAGGACTAACTATCGTGAGCAACTTAATACGGGATAAGAGTTCGAAGAACGTTTGCACAACAGCATTTAATCAACTTCGTTTTCTTCGCAGAAAATTGAAAGCCTCACGATCAAGTGTTAAACTTGAGGCATGGTGCACTGTAGTTCGAGCAGTCCTTGAGGACGCTTTGGCAGTGTGGGACCCACACTACACTAAAGATATTGCACAAGTAGATTGTATTCAGCACCTTGCTGCTAGATTTATTGTATCTGTCATCATCTGTTACCGATATGTTGCAACGACTGAATCTGGAGCCGCTCTGTGTCCGCCAAAAAATTGCGAGACTAAAAATGCTTTATCTATCAGAGCAGAATTGGTTTGCTGCGTGAAACTTATCTCTCCCATGCGCAACACAGGTCATCTAGAATAAATCACTCGGATGTTATCCTCCCTTACTTTGCAAGGACGAATATGCTTCAGAAATCTGTTTTCGCTCACAATTGGAAAGTGGAATTGTCTGCCAGCATTTGTTGTTGATTGTACAAATGTAAACACCTTCGTTAATTATCTGTCATTGCACTTGATGTATAAAAAGAACCTCCTGCTTGGGCAGCACTGTTGACTGCAGTATACTTAAATAAATAAACTAATCATGACTGTGTACAGCCAACAGGCAATGAAGCCAATGAAAGCATAGGGATAATGATCTGTGGTTGAAATTGAAATGTAGTGAACAATAAGGAAAATGAAAATGGGTGAACAGGTAACTTGTCATCGGTGGGAGTGGGACCCACAAACTCAGGTTGAAGGTTGGGCTCCCACTGGCAACAAGTTGTCTTTTTGTCCACTTTAATTAATTTATTTGTACACATATCAGTACTACCAGCTGACTGCCCAGCCTCGCACACAAGCAGTGTTGTTTATGCGGGCTGGATCTGTAACCTTGACATGACTGGATGTAATGAAGATTATTATTATTATTATTATTATTATTTTATTTGCCCTTTTCATTTATAGTTTCTGTAAGTCTATTTCAACCACACCTAATTATACCCATATGTTTTCCTTAGCTTCATTGCCTGTTGGCTGTACATGGTCGTCATTAACGAAAATCGAGCCCTTCCCCGTTTCCCTTCTCGTTCATCTAAAGCATAGCATACTGTTAATTTATTGGCTGACAAATATATAAGCTTTGCATGAAAGCTTAAGCTGTGGGTAACTTTTTACAAACTGCTATGTGAATTCACACATTGTCAGCATTGCACTTGAAGTCAATATATTTTATTTAGGGGACGTGAAGTTTTAGTTGTAACTTAGCTATGTCAAGGGCAAGGCTGTTTTATTGTTCTGTGGTGTAATTGTGATTGGGTGCACTGTCTGCATCCCTAGAATTATGTGTGTGGAGGGCCATTGGGAGTTATTGAGTTCAGTGTAATTTGTTAGTGAAGTAGGACACGTTTTGGTCTAACAAGTTAAAAAGTTTGATGAAGTGAAAGCTTGGACGAGTGGATGATTCAATAGTGACATGTCTGCACAGCGCAAAACACGAGGATGGAAGATAGGACGCAACACAGGCACTGTTACTTCAATTAAGCTTTGTTTTGGAAACCGCCAGAACTATACACTTTTGACATGAGCAAAAAATAGAAAAAAGCATTTGCATGATGTCACAAATCTCGTGAAACCCTTTCACATCACAGCCAGATTCTTTATTTAGTTTTTGGTGAGAGCAATAGATGGCAGACTTATGCAAAGGTCACCCAGCCACTGCATCTTGTCAGCCTTTATGATTTCATGGGTAAGCTGTTCACGGTGTTTAGAGATAATGACACATTTTTCAAATTCAGGCACACTAGGGCAGTCTCTGCAGTGATTGCCAAGATGACCTTGCATAGCTGTGTGAACATTGTAAAAATGCTCCTTCAATCGCTCATTTAATCATCTGCTCATTTAGCCAGCGTACTTTCCACAAGTCAGGGTAATCGTGTAAATCACACCCCACGTGCATGCTACAAGCCCCCTCCTATGGTTAGTAGTGCAAATATTTTATCATGTGGCATGAGTATTTACACAGCATTGATAATTTTTCGATAGCAGAAAAAAAAACTTTAACATCTACTTTTTTGCCCATCTTTTTCTAATCTGTGTGATATTTTGTGCAAGTAAGGGAGTACCGTGACTCGCTTGTTGTCTTTGGCAGTGCAGTCTGCTGATGCCTTGTCTCCCAGCATGGCTTTCTTTAATGTATTTTCTGCTACTGAAGCTAACAAAAGCTCGGGGTACCCATCACATGTCAGCTGGGAAGCTTGCGCAAGGAGATTGTGCGTTGAAGAGTGGCAGCACGACCTATTTTAATTTATTTATTTTCACGTACTGCAGCCCCTGGTTGGGCTATAGCAGGAGTAGATAATAAAATATAATACAAAAAAGAAATGCAATAGGCAACAAAGAAAGAAAGTTAAGCGCAGTGTTGAGGGAGCACAGACAAGAATTCGTTTAATGGGAGAGAACGGTTGGTTCCTGGTAGCGAATTCCAAGTTTCAATTGTTTGCGGGAAAAAGCTATACTTAAGGTATTAGTGCGTGCAAAAAAGGTTGTAATGTTAAGCGCGCGATGTTTCCTACTAGAGGAGATTTTTACAAAGGTCATATATTCATTACTGAAGAGGAGACAAGATGAATGAATGATGCCGTGAAAAATTTTTAGGAATAAATATGTCTCTGTTCGGCGAGGGATGTTAGGTTGAGTGAGGACATGACTGATGATGGTGAGAACTGGTGGTCATAATGTCGGTAGATAGATCTAATGGCTTTCCTTTGGATGGCCTCAACTCTGTCTATTTCGTACTGCTTGTAGGGATTCCAAACGATACTTCCATACTCAAGTATACGGTGAACAGTACTTTTGTATAACGGTAATTTAGTGTTGCGCAGAGAATTAGACAGTGTACGAGTAAATAACTGAGTTTTTGTAGAGCTTTAGTCATCATGGAATCAATGTGCTTTGACCAGGACAGGTTAGTGGTGAACGTGAGACCAAGATATTTATATTCAGAAACACGTTGAATTAAATTATCGTAAAATTCTTAGCTGATAAAGAACAGGCTAGCTTTATTAGAGAAGCACATAACGACAGTCTTACAGAAGTTAATATTCATTTGCCATGTTTCACACCATTTGGAAAATCTGACGAATGATTCAGTAAGGCGAACATGATCAAAGGGAGATGAAATGATGTCATACAATACGCAGTCGTCTGCATACATTCAGATTTTAGATGATATCTTGCATGGTAAATCATTAATATATAGTAGGAAAAGAGGACCGATTCTTGAGGGACGCCTGATGACACATCCACCACCGAGGAATTGATTGAGTTAAAGTTTGCGAATTGAGAACGGTGAGACAGAAAACTCTCTATCCAGCTCACTAATTGAGGGTTGTTAAGAATGGCATTTAGTTTGGACAGTAGTTTTGAGTGAAGTACGGTATCGAAAGCTTTGGAAGAATCTATGAATATAGCGTCAACTTGAAATCCCTTATCCAGGTTAGAAGCTATGTCATGCGTGAACTCGACAAGTTGTGTTATGGTGCCGAATCCATGTCTGAATCCATGCTGTACATTAGAGAGAATGTTATTTGATTCAAGAAATTCCATAATGTGTTTGTATATTATATGCTCTAGTATTTTGCATGAATATGGTGTTAAAGATTTGGCCGGTAGTTAGAAAAAATGCTGCTTACTACCTGACTTAAGTAACGGAAGCACCTTAGCCATCTTCCATGGTGAAGGTACTGTGCCGGAAGTTAGGGATTTATTGAAGATAAGAGTAAGGTGTCATGAAGTCTATAAGGCATATCGAACAAGAAACAAATTCTGGATTCCATAAGGCCCTTCACTTTTCTTTGTATAAAGATTTATTATGACTTTTAAGACACCTTCTGTGCTAACTAAGATATCATTAATGGGGCAAGTTGGATGAATGTTTGAAAATGGAGGAACAATATGATTATCACAAGTAAAAACGGACCTAATCGTTGAAGGCATTGGAGATTAATAATGAATCACTAGTCAATTCATTGTTCACACATAAAGATGTATAAGAGCTGTCACGAGGAAAAATGGATCCCCAGAACTTGGGGGTTACTTTTCAACAGAAGCGGCAGCTGCAGGCTATAAAAAAAGTCATTAGCTGATTTGGTTTTTGTACGGGGATCCTCCTTCGCCTTAGCAAACCTAGCAATGTGTACTGGATTATGGGGGTATTTAAATCGTCTAAGCCTGTGAACACGACGTAAAAGATGTAGTATATCCCTGTTCATTCAAGGGATTTTAGTATTTTTATTTTTTATTTTGATGGGAATGAAGTGTTCAATACATGACATGACAAGACAATATTTTCAAAATATGTCATGAGAACATTCACGTCACTTGATATACCGAGTGTCTCAAAGTGTCGAAGCCATCAGCCAATGTATCTAGAATAGAGGTGTCGTCAGCATGATTGAAATCGCAAAATGTAAGAGCGAAGGATGGTTTAGGAACAATGCACGGAAGGGAAACAAAAACAGCCTTATGATCAGAAATGCCTTCTACCACTTCACAAGTGTAATCATTCGCGGTGAGGTTCGAGCTAAGAAAGACCAAGTCCAAAAGAGCATTCTGCCTGGTAGGCTCGCAAACGATCTGAGTAAGCCCTGAATTCAGGCAATAATTTAGAAGTTCTTTATCGAAAGTGGCATCATGACCGCATGTCAATAGAGAGGGCCAGTGAATGCCTGGTGCGTTGACATCACCGAGACAAATAAAGTTGGAAGGACCTAGGTTGTGCATGTGCACGAACGTTTCGATTGCTTGAAGTGAGTCCACCATTGTTCCGGGGGGGCGATAGAAAGCGCCGATCACAGAATGCATGTTTTGCAAGTAAAGTTTGCACCAGGCCGATTCCGTATCTAGAGGAGCTGGAAAAACGGAAAACCTAAGGTCTGACCAAAGCAAAAGGGCGACGCCGCCCCCTTTGCTGTTCTGTCTGTCAATCCGAATTGTGATATAGTCCGGTGGAGTGAATTCAGAGTAAAAAATCCCATTGTGTAGCCACGTTTCCGTGATGGCATTTAGGGCATTTGTAAAGCAAAGATTTACAATGCCTCGTTTAACCAGCTTGGAATGGGCCGACAGATAAGACAAAAGTGGCTTGTTCCCTCTGTGCTCATACATGCAGCACAGGCGATCTCTAGCAATATTAAGACGCAAATCTAAAAACCTTAATGAGGCATCTACCGGTACTTCATGCATTAGGAGAAGTGGTGATAAACACTCGTTAAATAGGCAAAGTACATCAGAAACAGCAGGCTCGAAACCTTGACCTTCACAAGCGAAAAGTAACAAAAAGTAATCCACAAACCAGAAAACTTTTACAACCGCTGTGCTATCAAGGCAGCTAGCAGGAAGTCGGTCATGGTAAGCAAGAAAAATGTTGCTTAAGATTGGTGCTATGCATGAACCAATGCACACACCGCTTATTTGAATGTAAACATGTTCATTCCATGAGACAAATGTTGAACTTCAGTAGAATCAAAGCAGCTCAAGCAAGCTGCTCACTGAAACAGCAGAAGCGTTCTGGAACGCAACTGAGCCATACTGGTCAATACAGCCCTCAATGCACTGTAGGGTATTGTGTGGTAAAGAGTAGTACAGGTCTTTGATGTCAATAGAGCAGGTGTTAAGGTTCTTGTTGTTACTTGAAATATATGCTATGATTCCATTAGTCTTTCACCAGAAAATGGTCATCAATTTTTAGCACGTTAAGTTTCTCCTGTAAAAACAAACCAGCCAATTTCTGCCAGCCAATTTCTCAGAGATAATGACTTGTAGCGGCCAGTCAACCTTGTGGATTTTGACAGTGAAAAACAAATGCAAGCTAGGCTTCTTGCTTTTGTCAATTGAACTGGCTAACGAATTTAGACTCGATGAGCTACAAAGCTTTTCATTTCCATTCTTCTTTTTAAAAGCAATATGTCATCTCGGCAGTTACACAGAATGAATAAATAGCTTTGTGGGCTTTTGAGCCAAACACGTTATTTAGTAAAACAGCTGTTTATCTGCTGTTTCATCAATGTTTGTCTCGTAGAATGAACACATTTGTATTAAAAAAAGTGGTGCGTGCATTGGTTCATGTATCGCACCAATCTTACACGACATTTTTCTTGCTTAGCATGACTTACTTCTTGCTAGCCGCCTTGATAGCAAAGTGGTTGTGAAAGTTTTCCAGTTTGTGGATTATGTTTTGTTACTTTTTGCTTGTGAACGTCAGGGTTTCGAGCCTGCTGTTTCTGACATACAGTTGAACCCGACTATATCGAACCCGTTTACATTGAATTATCCTGTACATCGAACAATTTCTGAATGCAATATAGTTACTATGAGTATATATTGCAAAAATTACGCTTACATCAAACAAAAATAGCAGCAACTCCCGATATATCGAACGCCAAGCGGTCTAAAAGTGCCCCCAGAAGTTGGCTTTCCCTTGCGGCGGCGGGGAAACCCGCGAACACATTACAAAAGTGGTTTAGCTCGGTGGCACAGCTCCATCCACCCATTTTTCCTATCATGACTGCGCCGCATCAAGCGAGTCGCCGAGACCCTCCTGCAAAAAATGATCATCAGAGGCTCTTGTGCCCTCATCGTGCAAGATGGTGCAGGTCCGAGTTGCCTCGCTGCTTTTCTCGTTGCTTTTCTCGTTCGTTGTGGTTGCGCCTTGTAGGCCTTCTCCAACAGTGTTGCCGTGATGGCTAGCGTGAAGTGCACTGCATTTGCCTTTCACCATGCAGCTTGAAATCGTAAATCGAGTCCAACGCGGTAAGAAGTCGGATGTCACTGCAGGGTACAAGATTCCGGGGTGCACTCGCAGCACGATCTTTCAAAAATAAGGGGGAGATTAGGGCTAAAGCGGATAAACAACCCGTTTCGTATGGTGCCCGATGCGTACGCACGGGCATGACGTAGAGGTGGCCGTGTACAAGTGGTTCATCCAAAACTGCTTTAGACATGCCAGTTTCTGCGTGCTTTGTGATGACTCTGAAAAAGCTTATGAGTGCGACGAAGCCATTGCCGGTGTCACCAAAGTTTGTCACTTACCAAATAACATTGTACCGAATACAAGTTAAAGCGGGCACAATGAAAAAATCAATGACGATCCTTTGCCTCCATCCTTTGAGGTGATTGGTTCACTAGCCTGGCGCTTCTCCACGAATGTGGAACGTTGCGGCTTCAGCTGATCCAACTCTTTAGACAGTGTGGAGAAGTGCGTGCTGTTGCAGGCAGTGAAGTTGCCCAAGCGGAAGAAGGTACATAACTGTTTCGTGCAAAACTAAGCTAGTTTCAACAATAAAGTGCTTTTAATATGGTAAATGCTTTTATGACGTCCAATTCTTTAGCAGGCTTATATCAAATTATGCCCTATATCGAACTGATGGGCGTTTTTTTTTTTTTTTTTTTCGAGTTCGATATAACTGGGTTGGACTGTACTTTACCAATTAAACAAGTGTTTATTGCCACTTCATGTGATGCGATAAGGGTTTACGAGATGTGTGACATCATACAAATTTTTTATTACTTTTTGCTCAGGTCTAAAGTATATAATTCTGGCAATTTCGCAAATAAAGCTTGGTTGAAGTCAGCGCCTGTGTTTTTCTTCTGTCCTCGTCTTTTGTGCTGTTCAGACGTGTGGATATTAAAAAGGTTAGTCTTTATCTACTGGACCCAGACTCTCTTCAACCCCTTGAGAGATCTTGACAATTCAAGTTGTATTGAGCAGTCATCATTTTCTGACTTTAGACAAACCCACGTCGTCATATGCATTTTGCCTTTATCCAAATGCTCTCTTTACATACAGCAGATGCCAAACTGTTTTTCCTTTTTCATTGTTGTGTTTTGTTTTAACGAAAGAGCTAATGGTAACCATTCTATAACCCTCAATCCCTTTATTTAGATATTCTGCACTATTTCTAGTGATATTTCTGTTTTAAATATATTGTTAATATGTTTCTATTTTTTAATGAGCCCTCAATAGTTTAAAAATACAAAGGGACCCTACCAATTTTCTTGCTTTTAAAAAGTGCACCTAATCAGCTAGCAACTATAAAGAGATCACCTAATATTTCTGCTTTAGAGATATTTTGTCCTAATTGAAATCTGTTGCACTATCAAAGGACACATTGAAAAGTTGCTTTTTAATGGTGTAGTACTGAGAAAGAGTTAAGTCATTTTGTTGAAGATGTAGTGGTATCGAATGACTCAATAATACAAATCAAGCATATATGTACAGGGGTATCATGTTTGCGTTGAATCTTGCTAAGCCACATCGCACTGGCAACATTTTTTTACAATAGATCTGATTAAAAAGGTGAAAAATTTTTTATTGGGGCTGCATATTTGGGGTGTGGCTTGCATGTTTCTTGCGGTTTGCAGTGGTCACTGTGTTTGTTGCTGGCAGGCATGAATTGACATGCGTATAAGTTCACATTTAGTAACAATATCATTCTGCTTCTACCCCAGGTTACTGTGGGATGCCGGCTGCCTTGTCGCATGCAGAACAGTGATGACTGGCGTAAGTTTATGTTGTTTTTATTGTAGAGTGAATGACAAACACTTCCCAAGATTTCTGTTAAACTTGGTAGAAGCTTGGTGTGGTTATTGTCAAGATGTTCCACTGGTTAGAGCAATGCAATCGAACTATCTGCAAAGGCAGCTGGCAGCATGAGACACTGCTCACAAGTTCAGCATTCCAGAAGCTTTTTATTTGGCGCCTGCAACTATATAACCATGAAGACACCACTGATCATTTATACTCCTATGCACTTTCTACAGCTGTCGCTATGTAGGTGGCTCCCAGGTTTTTGTTGCAGTGACTGACATGAACATTTCTTGCACGTTTATGATTAATACTCGCTAAAATGGTTTTAAATGTGGTGAATTTTCTTCCCATTTTGTTTTATTTTGTCAAGCCTGCATGAAAAGAAACTGCTTCAGGCACACTATTTTTTTCGTTGGCAAAAAAAAAAAAAATTTCTTCAAGACATGAATTTAAGCATAAGAAAATTAGAAACAAATTTCAATGCAATACAGTATACTATTAAACATGTATACGTAGTTGTGTACATTGGGCTAGTGATCAAATTTTACGTGTGGATAATAAGGTAGGCACTGTATTTTTTTTTTTTCTCTTGCACACTTCACACTAAAAATGAAAAAAAATGTACATTATGCCTGCTGTACCGTTTAAAACTGGCTAAAAGTAGCACGGAAAGGACTTGCATGTGGCTTCCCTTCACACATTGCCATGGCTTGTACTATTACTTTCACAAACTGATGTCTGTTGTCATGCGAAGGCTGACAAATCGCTCAATTTACAGATGTTAGGAATGTGCCAGTTCAAGTTGCTCTTGCTGAGCACAGTCATCGACCAATTTTTCGAACACCGAGGGACTACATACAGGTTAACCTGTGTCAGCCAATCCGTGCAGTAGATCACATGGACATGCAATCTTGACTCGCCATGACATCTGCTTGTGCAAACATATTGACAGCCAGCTTCCAATGGTTGTTTGTCTCCTTCTTTCAAAGCCGGCAACCAAAGTTGTGTTTCTGTATTCAATCAACATGTTTAAACCATCGTGTTTGCAGCATTGCATTTGCAGATCATGTTAAAAATCAAGCAGCGTATTGCGTGGCATCCGAAATTGCTGTTACCATCAGTCAATCTAGAGGTACTGTCATGAGAAGGTCTGACAAATTGTGCAGGTCTGAAAAAAAAAAATGAAGTGTCTGAAAAATCAGTCGGTGACTGTATTTGCAACATATTATTTACCAGAATACGTCATTGCAAACAACAATTTGATTTGCTATGACCGATGCTGCAGCAGATCTCGCATATTCAGTTTTGGTATACTAACAAGAACTTATTGAGTAAGGTAAGAACTTCGTAAGAACTTATTGAGTAAGTAAGGTCAAATAAATTCTACATTTATTTTGTTATATATGATTATTCAGTATATTCTTGTTATGTTGAGGAATGACTCTACTCGCAGCCCAGTGTTTTGTTCAAAAGATTGCCAGCTCTCTCCTTCATCTTCGTGAAATATGCACAACTTTTCGTTAAAAACCTTGTTAATTACCCTTTTAATTGCTTACCTAATAACACAATGGCCACATTTTCTTTTTAAGCCTCGCAACAAAGCAGTGCGTCTTGCAGAACTGAACACGAAATCCCATTAATCATAACATTAGGGGTACCTTGTAGTAGTTGCAGACAACAGTATCAGTGTGTTCCAGTATTCTGCCCGGTAAGATAAGGCAGCAAGAGCAAGTTTCGCATTGCCCTTGTAATGAGGTCACACCAGTACCAAATCTCAGCACAATGATTTGAGGGGTTCCACATGGACATTGTGGCTCAGGTTTGGAGAACAGTAAAAAAAAAAGAGGAGAAGGTCACAAAGACGTGGCAGTGGCAGCATTTTAGTGTTCTAACTCGGTTCAGACAAGGCGTATTCAATAACCTCCGTTTAAAAATATTTATGAGAAGGTGCCCTTGAACACCAGACATGTTCCACAGAGGTTGCTGGCACACTTTGAAGTGTTAAGAATTCATAAGGAAAGTCCCAAGCAATACTTTGCTGATTAAATTGTAACCCTTTAAAGTTAGCCAGCAACTCTTGAGAATTTGTCAGGTGTATTCACGTACTCACACTCAAAGAAGTGCTGTTATTAAATGTTCACGTATTCTGTCACCACCATACATCAGGAGGCCACAGAAAAGGTGTTGTACCAAGTGATGTACTAAAAGAAGCTCAGTGGCTATAGTTGTCTCCTGCAGAGTATGGGGTCTCAGATTGAATTCTTAGTAGTAGAAGCCGCATTCTCATATAGGCTAGCCTAATAGAGTAACTCAAGTCTCGCAAAACTTCACTGAGCAGGATTTTTAGCTGTGGAGGCCACATTCTCATATGGGCTAGCTGAGTGCAGTACGATCAAGAATTTCTGTGTATGGACACACAGTTAATAGACGGCAGCAGCTGCTCTAACTTTTTTGAGTGGTGGTCAGAGTCGGCCACTGACAGACTAGGCAGGACAGCCAAAGAGCCCTTTGTGCTGGCCATATACCAAACGCACACTCCAGAGCGATCATGTCGCTTACCATCCTAGACATAGTTTTTAATGAACTTAATGCAATTAGCCAACCATGCTCTCAGTTATTTGGCTGTCCATATGAATGAGATTTCTGCTTGTGCTAGCTGTCATTCTTATTATGAACTTTCCAGCTCTCGCTGAGGTGCTTGCCATCAAGAAATTGCCTGATAACAAAGCCATCTACTATATTCACTACATTGACTGTGAGTACCTTTCTTCTTTGGCATTGCTTAACATTACTAGGAAGCTTTAGGCTTGAAAGCCAAATTTAGAGTTACACTACACAAAGAAGGTTTAGGCTTACTCTCAATGCAAAATTGTGCAGAACTCATTCATCATCTTCATCAGCCTATTTTTATTTCCACTGCAGGATGAAGGCCTCTCCCAGCGATCTCTAAGTACCCTTGTCTTGCGCTAGCTGATTCCACTTCGGACCTATAAGTTTCCTCATTTCATCACCCCACCTAATTTTCTGACGTCCTCAACTGCGCTTCCCTTTCTTCTGCACCCGTTCTGTAGCTCTAATGGCCCACCAATTATCTGCCTTACGCATAACATGGCCTGCCAGCTTCATTTCTTTCTCCTAATGTCTACTAGAATATTGGCTATTTCCATTTCCTCTCTGTTCCTCACCGCTCTCTTCCTGTCTCTTAATGTTAGACGTAAAATTTTTCGTCCCGTCACTCTTTGCACAGTCCTTAACTTGTTCTCGAGCTTCTTTGTTAACTTCCAAGTTTCTGCCCCATATGTTAGCGTCAGTAAAATGCTATGATCGTACACAAAAAAATAACAGCTCATTACTAGTATTCAACTGTACAATGATTTATCATTTCAATGTTTAATCTAAGCAAACGTGTGTGATGACTACCTGTTAACATATAGCTATACAAGGTAATTTCAGCAGTCAAGAATTTATAGCCGGTGAAATAATTTGTAACAGTGCACAAGTATATAGGCAGGTGAGGTCACTTGACTTAGTATCGGCTCATTGCTGAGTCATATAGAACCTTGTGACTTAAGTAGATATCTATAAATATCTGCTCTCTCTTGTGGAAATTTCTTTGACATTGGTGTAGAAATTCTCGCAAACCCTGGTCTGACAGAAATCTTCACCCTCTGATATGTAGAAATGTCCGAGCAAAACTTGATGCAACCCTTCGGAGAGAATATTTTAAGGAAATCTCAAGTAATCTTACAGCAGAAATAAAAATTGCTATCATAAAATTTGTCTGCCATTTTGTCACGAGTTTCACAAAACATGTAGAGTTCAGATAAATATGGCTGTAGAAAGGTCGCCTAGTAAAGCATCAAGTAGCGCTTTTCAGTTCTGTTATGGTTACAATTCAAACATGGATTGATTTGGGTGCAGCTACAAAAATGAAAAATTATTTGGTCCTGTTGGAATTGATTTATTGTGACTCACAAGAGCATGGGGGCCCTATAAAAATATAAAGTTTTATATTTTCATGCCGACAGTTTCATTACTGTGCATGTCAACATTATCGTAATGTAAATGCATAATCCCCTTAAACAGTGCGAAGTTCAGAGTTCTTTATTTTGCAATATAATTTTTTTTAAGTCATCAGTTACTGATGTAGCAGTTCTGCAATTCCAGCAATGTAGCAAGAAAAGAAAGGCATTACTTCTGTAGCAAGCTGAAGTGATTAGTTCAGGGGGTAGCAGTGCTTTTAATTATTGGCATTTGAATTCTTGATCGTAACTTAGTGAAATTTCATGCCACGGGCATGGCAGCTGCATTTCGATTAGTGCAAAATGCAAAAATTATTGTGTACTTAGATTTATGTGCATATTTACAAATCCCAGGCGGTCGAAATGACTGCAGAGTCCCTCACTACGGTGTGCCTCGTATTCATATCTTGGTTTTGGCACTAAAAACCTCATTGTAATCGTTTCTTTTTTTTTTAATTTCAGGCCAGTTGTCATGGCTATAGAAAGTTTTACAAAATTTCGTAATGGGAAAAATGGGGAATGTGTGTGAAAGGGTTTAGTGTGAAATATTACCATCCATGACCTTGATAGTAAGTATAAGTTGGCACTCACTACCTAAGGGGTGTGATACAGGTGAGATGTGCAGTCACAATGTGTTCAGTTCTATTTGTGGTTCATCCGCTGCGCTATGTACAGTAACAATTTTTTCTTTCCCTCTGTAGAAGTGGCACTAACACTGGCATTTTTTTTATTTACTGAGGCAGCTTATTTGTACCAGAAGTTGTTTTAAGTCATTCACCCAAAGAGAAAACAGAAAGGCTTTTTACCAAACCATTGGTAGCAACTGAGATTAGTCCTCATGGGGCATATTTTATGACGGCACTGTACCCTGCTTTAGAGATTCTAGGAGCTTAGTGGTTTCCTTTCTTGTTTAGGAAAAACAAGGCTCACACATGCAGGTGTGAGCCTATGCCCTGATGTGCCTACTTTCATTTTTCTTTAAGTGGTACAAATTCTCCTTCGTGGGATCATCTGTTCACTAATCTGTTTCTTTTTTTCTTTTTTGTCGCTCTTTTTGCGACTAAGAAACATTTTATGCTTGAAATTCACGGAACAGGGTTCGTAATAGTTAGTGTCATTCCTGTAATACCCTCCCTCTCTTTGATCAAATGTTGTGCAAACACAATTTTGACAAATTGGTATGGTCTGAAACAATATGTATTCCATATCTGCTGGCGACCTTCTTTGTGATAAGGCCAATGCATATTTAATTCTTTCCTTACTTGGCTATAGGATCTCGATCAAATAGATCAACAGCATTTCAACGCATTGTTAAACATTCCCATGGGAACCATTTCACAAGCAACACCATGTACTGTATGAAATGAAGGCTGTATTCAGACGTCTAGTCACCTTTGGTAATTTTTGGCACATTGGAGAGTCTGAAGAAAAAAAAGTGACAGCAGTTCTTGCTGAAACCGACCTGCAACGTTTCTTGCACTTTCCACTTCAAGCAATGCAAAATGTGTGCTTTTGTTGACTCAGCTGCATAGTTAAAATAATTAAATTATGGGGATTTACATGCCAAATCCACAATCTGATTATGAGGCACACTGTAGTTGGGGGCTCTAGGAATTTGGACACCTGGGGTGCAATCTTGTACGCGTTCCAAAATAGAACGGAGGCGGTCCGTTCTTTACGTTGCGAAATAGGCGGTCCGTTCCATTGCATTTGTCCGATAGCCGACGACACGGAATGATTGACAGCAGATATCACGGCACAATTGACGTCATGGCATTCATCACGGTTCAAATTGACCAATCGTGTGTGGCTCGATGGAACGGACCGCCTCCATTTTATTTTGGAACGCGTACAAGATCGCACTCCTGGGGTTCTTTGATGTGCACCTAAATCTGAGTACAAGGGAGTTTTCGCATTTCGCCCCCATCGAAATGTGGCCGCCGTGGCTGAGATTCCATCCCGCAACCTTTTAAATGATAGCAGCATTGAAGACACAAGAGCCTCTGTTAGATTTTGATTGTCTGCTCCACAGCTACGCTGCTGCAACGTTGTTTCAAATGTTGACACATGTTCAGGAATGCACATTATATTTATTAATATGTTCAAATAATGCCAAGTGAAACTTTATTTTTAGCTGCAGTAAGTCGCTTTTATCCAAGTAGCATTTCGGCAGTGTATCTACAAACTGTTTGACAAATCTTCCTCATCATGAGGAGTTTTCACTCCCACAAAAACAGACCGTTGATTTTAGACCAATTTTTTGGGCAAGCTTGACAAGCAGTCTGATCTCTTACTTTTTAGACACCACTTGTGCAAATGCCCTTATTAATTACTGTAAAATGTTGTACATTACTCTACAGTACTGCACAAATGCCGTACAAAGCGTGCTAAGGCTACAGTGTTGGTTCAAGGTGCTCAACTAGTCCAACTTGCTTACTGTGTGAAGTTGATCAAGCATGATAATGGCGTATGAGGTGGTTAGTGAATGTTTCCAAACCCGACAATCATTGCATCAAGAGCCTAAAGAAAGCGGAAAGAAAGGAACCAGGTGCCTGCTGCAAAGGGTTGGAACAAGTGCTCTGTGCACGTAAACACATGATTGTTTCCACATTTGCAAAGCCATGGCTTTCCCACATAACATGGCCATCATTAATGCTGATATTCATGCCATCAAATCTTTATTTTAGGGGAGTGTTTGAAACCAGGAGCAAGACACATATTTTGAATGTTTCAGATTTTGTTTACTCTCACTACTCTTAGTAAAAGTTGCAAATTATTTGTTTCATCCATGCTTCTTAAGGTGCTTCTTCGGAATTTATGATAAGAATTCTCAGAAACCCTCCGAGTAATTCTTTCCGCTTTACTTCCATTTGAAATGCTGACAAATTGGCTGCAATTTTATGCATCCCGGTACATGTTGCGACCAATATGTATTGACATAATACGTATGTCATGAAGAATGTCATAAATATGGTTTCTAAAAGTTTAGGTAAGTCACTCATTATGTATGCTGTAACTTATAACAACTTAGCTTTTACATATTGAATAAAATAATCAATGATATCCTGAAAAAGAAAAAGTTGCCTTAGCCTTTTGATAGAGTTTCAATGTGCAGAAATCACAAACTGTTTTCAGATTTCTCTGTAGGAACACTATTTCCTTCTTTTTTTTTTTTTGTAAAATAGTCTTCATCCCAGGCTTTCTCCTGCAAGAAGGTTCAACCTTGAGCTTTGTTTTCTGGTGTGTTTACTATCTAGGGAAAAAAATGTGCACTTTGTATGTAGCTGTTGGCCTAAAATTTAAATAGACAAACTTAACCTTCATTTGGCTCACCAAAGGACCATTTGGTAGTTTGTTTAAAGTTTTTTGGAAATATGCGTAGGGAGACCAAGCTTAACGAGAACATGTCAACTCATTACTCAAGCTCTGCGTGTAAGATACCTCCGTTCGGTCAACTTCTACTGCACTAGGTACTGCGCAAGTTAATGGGAAGAAAGATCCAGTCGTGCTCATCAAGATGTGTCGAACTTGCCTATTTCTTATTTTCAATAATCACCGATTTTGCAACCCACAAATAAACTCTCGAGGGATGGGAACATATTAGCCAAGCGGATTTTGGTGTGCATTAGCAAATTCTTTTACACAGCAGGTCGGACAGCATGCGGCACTGTAGCAGCCAATGTGGCGGTCACAACTTTTGCCACCCTTGCTTACGTGCGGTGTGTCTAAAGTGGTGCCACTGGTATCTGCAAATGGCATCATGCATTGCCCAAGCCTTTCAGCCACATGTTCCTGCTAAATTTGGTCCCCTTGTTCCCTTGTCTTATTCTGAAATTGGCCACAACTTGCTTATGGCTAGAACAGCATGGTGTATGTACACTGTATTCTGGTTGTCGTTATTATTATTATTATTTTTTTGCAGTCACTTGATTTTATTTTTAAAGCATAAAGGGGCCTGAAACACTTTTCTGACTAATCATAAAATGGCTTCGTTATTAAAGGACGTCACCTTACGAAACTCGTGTCTGAAAAAATTTTCCAGTTTTTCAAGTAAAAGCGGAGTTAATTATTGCACCACTGAACAGCCTTCTCTCTCCTTACGTCTCCGCTAGTGCGCTGAAAGTTACACAGGGAAGGCAAGACTGAGCCAAAAAGTTGAGTGTCTCACCGGCAAGAGGGCTCGTCGTGACACACCATGGTGGCTGCAGCTGCAGCATCTACACTACGCAGCCTGCTTCTGCAATCTCCCAAGACCACACAGCTACGTGCACTTTAGCATGTGGACCGGCAGTGCAAAGATGATTTTTTTTTTTGAGATTGCAGACATATATAGTTTTTTTTTATTTATTTACCTTGAAATTAGCAATACTAGTAGTATAGCGAAAATGTTCTTGCGATCATGAAATCAGTCGGTAGCTGTCGATGGGCTACACTGCTTGTGATGAGAACATTGTGAAGATGAGAGCGTGCAATTTTTGCTCTTTTTGATACAAGGTTGTAAATTCTGTGCTGCATGCTGGGCAATAGCTTTTGGCTCACTTGTTGAAAGGAGCCTCTTTTACAGACCGGCAGTTTTCTTACTGGGTCGAGAAAGTGTTTTAGGGCCCCTTTAATATTTGGCTTCATATATCATTGTGCTTGTATGTAGTGTTCAAAATGAGTACAGTTGTTGCTGCTTGCGAGGGCCTTGCATTGGCACATTGAAGCTGCATTGTGCAGCCACACTTATAAGCGATATGGTTAAGCAGGCAATATAAGATTCTATGAGGGACGTTCCGAACGTATAAGTTCCTTCATTTTTTCGAAAGAAACGATGGTACAGCAGGTGACACAAACAATTGGCATAAGAATCCACACCCGTAGTTTGTTCAACGATGGAGGGAGTGTCAGCGGAGGAGGAATGATGCATGCGCAGAGCGCCAAAGAAAAGAGAGTAGCAGCAGACCGGTGTGCCCGAGGTTATTCAAATAGAAATCGCGACAGCAGACAGATGTGTGCTGACAACATAGTCGCCAATGTAAGTGCATGCTGTTATCTGGTATGAATGGGCACGTGGGACTATAGTGTGTCCGCCATCCGTGAACGCCTACAGATCGTGTATGGTGAAGAGGTCATGTCTTGGGCCTTGCATCCTTTACACCGATTTTTACCAGAGTAGTTTCTTCAAACTGATTGCATCCTATGACAAATGCCTCGATGTCAGTGGTGACTGTGTGGAAAAATAGTACAAGGTGTATAATGCCATGGTGTATATTTTTTGGAAATAAAGTTTCCGTGTGAATATAAATGACGAAACTTGCTTTCAGAACGTCCCTCGTGCAATGAGCACATGTTTGGAAATAAACTGTTACCTTTAATACTAGATTAGCTTTACTAATGCTTGGCTATACTTCATAAGAGGTGCAGCTATGGTATGCTTAAGCGGTATAGACTACCCCACGTGAAGGTTTTCATGCCACCAGGGCTTGTCATTCCCCTATCGTATCGGAGCAATGCAATCTTACGCAGGCATGCACACCCATCCCTTCCTCTCATCGCTTCCCTGGCTGCACGGTGCTTGCGTTGCACATGGAGGCTTATTTATTCAATTGACATGAAAAGATCGGCAGTGGTCGAACAAGCAAGGGTTCTCTCCGGAGCTGGTATTTCAACAAAGGGACTGGTCTTTGTCAAGGGAACAACTGCATGGCTGCTCAATGAAAAGGCGCAGCCGTGATATCGTTTTCCTTTGCAGAGTTTAAATAGCTTACTCTCCTCCTCCCCACAATGGCAAAGTAGAATAAGTGCTCAAATATAGTAGGATGTTGAAAGTCGAAATGTTCAATAACGGGCACAAAAAGTGGGGATGTCGAGTGGGGGCTACAGCCGATTCTTTTGGGTGGTGGCATAAATAAAATATAGAAAAGAATCTTCACGTGTAAGGAGGAATTGTCAATTTCAGGGGCCCAATTTTTCTTAAGAGCAGGAATTAGGATGAGGTACTGTTTTCACAGTTGAACAACAAGCAATGAAAAAATGAGGAAAAAGAAGGTTAGCAGAAACTGAGTTGAATTAGTCGATGTGTATTGAAACTCAATTCGCTCGTTGCATCTGTGGCTGTGCCTTTGCACTGCTTAACAAGATGCCATGGGTTCGATTTCTGGCCACATCCCGATAAAGATTGAATGCAAAACACTCATTACAGTGCTTTGGGTGCATAGTGCAGAGCCGCAAGTCAAACTAAATTTGGAGACTCCACTACGGTGTCCCTCATAAGCTGCCTTGCAGCTTCTGTATGGTAAACGCAGCAATTTAACCTAACTGAGCATTTTTCACCCTTCTGTGCACTGGAACAGCAGCAACACTTTATGCGGATTTATCACATGCAAAGACAGGATAGCACATTCATATCGTAAAAACAAACAGTATACAGAGTTAAAGTAATTAAATTGCAGCCTTCTGGCATGGGAAGCGTGGATACGGCACATAAAATCAATAAGTACCCATGGTCTCTGCAGACTACTGACAGTAAACATATCTCCAGCTGACTCAATAAATTTCATATTGAAGCAATAAAATACTAGAAGCGTTCATGCTCATCTTCATTTTGGGCACAAATTTAACTCTTTCACTGCAGAGTTTGATTTTACACACCAAAAGTTGAGAGGACGTAAACTTCTGGGCAAACAAAAGAATGCAAAAAGGTACACAAAAGAACCCTAACGGAGTATACAAGAATGCAAGCATTGAGTGGTGCATTGGGTGCTCAAAGACCCCTTTAATTGTGTACTCGAAGCTGTTTGCTTACTCTAAAAACCAAAATCTAAAATGGAACAACACAATACTCCTCGCTAAATAAAAGAAGAAAAAACTTGCTTCATACGCTAAGCATTGTTTGGCTGGAAAATTACTGCATCAGAATACCTTTTACCTTGGAGACATTTAAAATGTGCGAGATAATGCACGCCAAAATAAAGGTACACAGGAGCGCATTACCTTCACCCAAGGACCTTTTTTTGTTCAGTGACTTCCTCCGCACCAGTGACGAGAATGTGCAGGAGCTAGCTGTACTTTTGCAACGATTGAACCGTGAAAAAATACTTGTTTGCTTTTGATTCAGATTGAGGGTGGTACAAGTCCTTCAGAGCAAAGCACGTGTGGCAAACCATCGTTGTCAAGTTTACGTGTGCAGTCCGGCGAAAATCGTGTTTGTACAGCACAGTGGAATAGAGGAGGACCAATTGCCGCACACCTGGTTGTTTTTAAATTTTTGCTATAGGTGGCGTCTGTGACTGGTGCCACAGTGCATCCGCACGATGCTTTGGTTGTCTATACTGTTTTAGGGACATTTCTGCTCCACATTCAGTGGGCATTTGTGGACTCTGTCTGCGAGCTCCTCAGCTCATGGTTGCTGCTCTGTGCACAGACAACAAGCGGCTCGATGATTGGGTGACATTTGACCGCTTGGACCCAACGAAGCTGCAGTTACCATGCCAGGAGCACAAAGGTCTGCCCTGCAGCCCTGGCCGGCTGTCTTCTTCTTCATCTTCGGTGAGTCTTCCGGCTGTTTCTCGTGCACTTTCTTTGATATGAACACAAAGTGATCTATAGATTTTATTTGTCACGCCAGGCATTCAATTGAACAGAGGTGCACTGAATATACAAAGGTCCCTAGACTCTGGCAGAAAATTGGTCCTAAATGAAGTCTACTGTATTTTCCTTCAAAAATTATTGAGGGGGCTCCTCTGCTCAATCTGGCTGCTCCAATGTTTGTGGAGCTTACACATTTTCAAAGTGTCTTTTATATCTGGTACCCTTCTTGAAAACGTGTTTGCGGTGTGTTTTCCATAACTGCATGTTGTGCATCTGTATAGGTGTGTTTGTGGTAGTGCCATTGCATGTCTGCATGTAGTGTGGTTGATCACCCATAGAAATATAAAGGAATGAGAAAGACATTTTAAAGTAGTTCAGTCTTGCAAGCAATCTGAACCACCAACAACAACAAAAAAAAGTACAGGAAGGTAAATCATAGTGCCAACATGGCTGATATTAAAATACATTGCAGAAGTGTCACACATGAAGAATGCTTGAGCAAAACGACAACAAGGCGAAAGCAGGAGCCAACATTTCGACAACTGGACTTGTCTTCTTTAAGACCACTTGTCGAAACGTTGGCTCCTGCTTTCACCTTGTTCATGTTTTGCTCTTCGTCTTGAATTTCCATCTCCCGCCTTCCCCATGTTTTCCATAAAGAATGCTTATAAGAGTCTTATTGTGTGTTTATAATTGCACTGCTGAAAGCTATGGTTTTTTACCAATACATTCCCAATACGTCATGCTGTCGTGCACTTGGCAGTTACCTGGCTTTACCAGCAGGTTTTGATTTATATGGTCGAATGCATTGCATTATCTTTAGTCAGTCGTCTGTGTGGCAAAACCAGTTCTCTTCATTAAGAGCAGCCCACTTTAAGACTTCTAATTCAGCGGGGAGCAATTAGAAAATTAAGGTGTTTGTGAAAGCTAGCGCTTGCTTGCATTTAACTTCACGTGTCAATATTGTTGAGATGTCAGTTTTTACAGCTGAGAGTTGCAACTTTTATTTTATTTTTTATTTTATTTGTTCATTCATGTGCTATTTTAGGGCTGCCCATTTTCAGCTGCTATGTGTAATGACGTCCGTCGAGATCTTGCATGCAGTGTGTGTTGTGTGACTTCTCAGCATGCACTGTGCTGCGCCCATTCATGCATTAGGTGCAACAGACAAGGACTTGAGGGAGCAGACGCAGACAGGTATTGACTCATAACTTTAGCTTTTTCACAAAAAGATAGCATATTTATATATTACTGAAACACACCGATACAAACACACACATACTGGAGATCAGCAGAGGATCAAAAACAAGAATGCATAAGAAAGGGGTTAGCAATATTGGATGCTCAGTTATTCTTAGTACGTTTTTGTTTTAGTTGGTATTGGTGTTCTTGCATGCGTGTTTCTTTTGCAACAACTTTCCACTACCACTACTCTGGCTTTTCATGAAAACATCGAGTTTTGTGTTGGCACTTAACTGCATGTGGTTTTGCTTATGTTTTGCAGTTTCTTCTTTCTTTTCGTTATTTCAAAGTGTACTTGCCCATCCAGCTTTTCCTTCTACTGATTTTTAATGTTCTTCTGATTGAGTTTGGCTGTTACTTCCTTTCTTTATTTCTCTCTTTCTTTCCTTCCTTCTTTTTTTCTTCCTTTTTTCTAGGACTGTCTTTCTTCCCCTGTAAGTAAATCATTAATATTACTTCCGGTCACATTCACACGCTGATTTTGCACTGGCTCATGATGTGTTCTGTGCATTATATTTGTGTTTTAGTGTTGTGCAGCATGTTTCACAATTGTTGTCTGGTTGCTTTTTTGTCACCCTAGTTAGTACCTCCTTCATCCCAACATGTTAGTAAATACACAATGCACCTTGGACTATGTCATTTGAATATTTGTCCACATTCTGCGATTCCTTGGTAGAGGTCTTCTGGTTTGCCTTCACTGCAGCTTCTGTCTGCTTGTAGGCACTTGGGTAGAAATCCTGCAAGCTTTTGGTTCTGCCACTTTCTCATCGTTTTAGGGCACTACCACCCACTTTCTCACGACTAATATTTTCATGACTAATACAGTGCAGCATGCATACAATGAAGGGCTAGGGTGGAATGTAATTAAAGGTGGGGCCTTACGTTCCGCTTAACAATTAGAATTGGGAACTTAGTAGCAGGGTCTTTTTACCAAAAAAAAAAAAGAGGTGATCATGTAACTGCTCTTTTTTCTTTCTTACAGGTCTGCTAATTTTGCCACCTTCTAGTGCTTGTTGATCAAAAATTGGAAAAGACCTGCGCAACTTTTAGCTTAACATTTCAGCTTAATGGCTTAACATCCTTCACATCATTACTTATTTACAACTGTCTCATGCATTGTGGCGTGGCCTTGCTAGCGGGAAAGGACTGTATTATGCAGCACTTCATGATTCGTAAAGAAGGCAAGCATCTAAAAGAAGGGATTAGGGTGTTAAGCATGAACACGAAAGGAAAGGATTGGTGCTGAATCTGGCAAATTCAGCTGCCCTGTGCAAAATGAAATGTATTGTTCTTTTTTCTTCAGTACATACAGCAGGAACCAGCTTTTGAATGCAAACGTTGAGTAATGCAATTGGTGATCAAAAATCTTGCAGCATGCATTGTCCTGAAAGAAAAACTCGAGAGCCGTATTATCGATCAATCACATTTTGGAATACTTCTGCTTTGCTGTGATGTAGTTGCCAGCGAAGCAAATTGTTGTCGTGACAGGCATATCATTGGTGCATTTGTGCACTATTCTACCAGGTGAAAATAACCCTGAGAGGAACCGTGCCCACTCTTACATTTCTCTAATTGCATCTAGGTTTTATTCCTGTTCCTTATTCACCTACTTGTTTTTAATGAATGGTATTCTCTGGCCATTCATTCAAATTGTTCCTATGGCTGTGTGAAGTACTTGTGCATTGTAAGTCGACTTCTGTTAATTCGACCCCGACAGGATCAACGAAATTGATTGAATTATCCACTCAGTGGGTTTGGTGATAAGAAATGAGAATTGGCGGAAGAGAATCCTAGAAGAATAGACATAAGATTATTTATTCATGGCAGTGCTTGCATTAGACACACACTTTATAAGCAAGCAAATAAGTGTTGAATCAGTGTCAGGAATGAACACCTGTGGCACTTTTTATGGCCTCATATTTAAGCCTTTACAAAGTGTAATATTTGCAACACGAAAAAGAAAGCCCTGTAGCGAAGAAGACAGGCGTGTGCTTCAGGTGCATCGGCAATGCCTTGCTCGAGAACAGAGCTCGTGCACTTGGTGCCGACGCTTGATAAACAGACCTGCCTGTGTATCGTGTAACATTCTCTGATCACAAGGCCGTCATTGACTGTTCTCATGCCGAAGTCGAATTTTTGCCGCTTCCTGATGCCCAACTTGATGATGCTGATGATTCATGGCGCAAGCTGCTCGTTCTTGATGACACAATGCTTCCACACTCATCTGTGACTGCAACTGCCTGCTCCAGCGGTGTTGCAGATACTACTGCTTTTTACACCGTCGCATATTTTTGTTCCTCGATAATGTTCTTTTCCCTTTGCTGTCATCACTGTCAACGGGAGCTTCGCTCATATGCTTGTCTCCAATGATTATGCCTCGCCCCTCACTTTGCATCACGGTGAATGTCTTGGACGTCTTGAGCACATCAACTCTACGACCATCTTCAACGCTCCTCTTGATGGCACCTGCTCCGAGATCAGTTTATTGGCATGTTGCCTTGCTTGCCCTGCTCCGCTGGGCATCTTTGGCAGTTCTGTGGATACCAGCCTGAGCCTCGCACAATGCTCCCAGCTTCTCAACCTGCTTCGCAAGTACCCCTCTACATTCGATTGTCAACAAGCGACTTTGGGTTGCACATCGACGGTGTATCACGAGATCGATTCAGGCACCCTTGCTCTGCTGCACCAGCGACTTCATCACAAGTCATCCACAGAGCACCATGGTATTGAAGCCTAAGTCAGCAATATGGTTCAGTGCGGAGTTGTTCAACCTTCTAACAGTCCTGGGCATTCCCTGTAGTCCTTGTGAGGAAAAGGATGGGTCCATCCGGTTTTCCGTGGACTATCGCCGTGTTAACAAGATAATGTACAGAGACATATATCCTTTGCCTCGCATTGACAATGCCCTCGATTCTTTGCAATGCGCGGAGTACTTTTCCTCACTCGACTTCTGTTCCAGCTATTTGCAAGTGCCCATGGCACCAGCCGATCACCCAAAAACAGCTTTTGTAACGCCAGATGGCCTGTATGAATTTAACGTCATGCTGTTTGGTCTTTCCAGTGTTCTTGCTATATTTGAATGGATGACAATCTTCTCCGTTGTCTCAAATGGAAGACGTGCTTATGTTACCCTCCTGACGTTGTCGTCTTTTCTCCTGACTTCGCATCTCATCTGCACTGTCTCGAGCAGGTCTTGCAGTGCTTAACTAACGCAGGCCTCCAACTCAATATGAAGAAATGTCGCTTTAGAGCCAAGCAACTAACGGTACTCGGACTGATGCTTCTAAACTTCGCACTGTCACCGATTCCCCGAAACCAACGACCGTGAAGGAACTTCGAAGCTTCATCGGGCTCTGCGCATACTTTCGTCGTTTTATCAGGAATTTTGCTTCTCTCGTTGCTCCTCTAACCCAACTCCTGCAAGGCGACACCTGGTCCGCAGCTTGTGACGACACGTTTACAACATTGTGCCGTCTGCTTACATCGCTGCCCTTACTGCGCCATTTCGGCCCCACGGCTCCCACAGAAGTTCACATGGACGCCAGTGGCATAGGACTTGGTGCTGTACTCTCTCAGCGCAAAAGTGGATACGGCAAATACGTAGTAGCCTATGCTAGCAGGACACTAACCAAGGCTGAATCTAATTACTCCGTAACTGAAAAGGAGTGCTTAGCTATCATTTGGGTACTTCGAAAATTTTGACCATTCCTGCACAGCTGTCCGTTCGATGTCATTACCAACCATCACGCCCAATGTTGGCTGTCGACATTGAAAGACCCATCAGGCCGCCTTGCCCGCTAGGCCCTCCGGTTACAAGACTCCGACATACATGTTGTCTGTTGGTCTGGCCACAAACACACCGACACAAACGCTCTCTCTCGCTCCTCCACGTCAAGTGACACAACTTGCCTTTCTGCCATCGACTCGGTCTTTTTGTCACCAGCCCTCATAGATATGGCTGCGGAACAGCGTAAAGATCCGTGGATCGTGGCTTTTTTTGGATTGATGGAAGCCCATCTATGGCCGGTACAGAGTCCGTGCTGCACGGTATTTTCGTAGCCTAGTTCGCATTGATGTGAGTGGCTGCACGAAGGTCAATTCGCTCGCTGCTGCTGCCACGTTTCCTTGTTGCAGCGTTTCGACAGCGAGTTTCTGCAGTCATTGAGTGAGACATGTTCATGTTGGCTTGTGCACACATGAAACCACACTCGTTAATTTAGTTAGTATTCCTATATTCGCAGGTTTATACAGCCAATAAAACTATCTTTACATCGCATAGCTGTCCACTAATTTGCTACTGCAATCGATGCATTACCTTTCAGGTGAAACTGCGACTTTTTCTCTTTTGTAACCACTTGTGCTTGCATGCGCCCCTCTTCCCTTATGTATTCTATGTGATAAATAAATAATGTTCAGAAGCATTCAAAGAAATATGTGAATGAGAAAAAAAACAGTCCTCGTCAGATCTGGGCTTCTCCCTCGTACGTCTTTCCCAGCCAGCTTCTTTGCACTCAAGTTTCTTCTAGATGTGCCAATTGACTATATTGTTACGGAAGGATGACAGGAGAGAGAGAGGTAGAGGATCGCGAGACGCTGGCTGCTGTGTGTTGTTGCTGGTCAGCCATCTTGACCACATTGGCTTTGCTTGTATATACACTGTAAATATATTGTCTATACTCCCAACATCCCCGTAACATATTGGTGGGAGGTGCGGGGTACCATGGCTGGAAATGGAGCTCCGCAGTGGACGTTCCATCACCGTCCTCATCATGAATGACGGTGAGCACTCGGGATCAATGTCGTTGCTGCATCCAACGTCACCATCACCCGCTAAGATGCTGTCCCCTTCTGTTGTGGTTGTGCAACCCAAGGATCCCGGAACTTTCTGTGGGACTGATGGCGCCGCTGTTGAAGAGTGGGTGGCTATGTACGAACGTGTGAGTGGAACCAACAGATGGGACCCTACGCTCATGCTAGCTAACCTGTTGTTCTACCTGAGAGGCACGGCAAAGGTGTGGTTCGAAAACCATGAAGAGGAGCTGACCAGCTGGGACCAATGCAAAGAGAAGTTAACAGAGTTGTTTGGCAAACCAGCCGGCCGTAAGATTGCCGCAAAGCAGGAACTGGCCTGTCGTGCCCAATTCCCCACGGAGTCCTATGTTTCGTATATCCAGGGCATGCTGGCGCATTGTCGTAAAGCCGATCACGACATGACTGAAGCTGAAAAGGTAGGGCATCTGCTCAAGGGAATAGCTGACGACGCCTTTAATCTGCTCATGTACAAAAGCTGCACTACAGTTGATGCTATCATCAAAGAGTGCCGATATTCGAGCAGACCAAAAGCTGACGCGTCTTGTAACCATACACCAGACTTCCCAATACTGCCACAACGTCACCCGCCGTGGTTGCTCAGTGGCTATGGTGTTAGGCTGCTGAGCACAAGGTGGCGGGATCGAATCCCGGCCATGGCGGCCGCATTTCGATGGGGGTGAAATGCGAAAACACCCGTGTGCTTAGATTTAGGTGCACGTTAAAGAACCCCAGGTGGTCGAAATTTCCGGAGCCCCCCACTACGGCGTGCCTCATAATCAGAAAGTGGTTTTGGCACGTAAAACCCCATAATTTAATTTAATTTTTTAACTGCCACAACGTCGACGTGTGAAGTTCAGCCCGCACAGCAGCATGCGTCGCCATCAGAGGACGTAGTGCGAATCGTTCGACGTGAACTGGATGCGATGGCGCCTGCAGCTTTCTGTTCACGTAGCCCTGATGCTACCCCTATTTCAGTTCCCCTCACGCAAGCCATCATTAGACAGGAACTTGAAAACTTTTGCCTACTTTCTGTCTTTGCTGTCGCCAACCCCAGAGCTAACAAACGCCCTTCTACTATTTTCGCTACTCCCCGACACTTCTCTCCGCGTTATCGTAACCCAACTGAGTGGAGAACCGCGGACGACCAGCCGATATGTTTCACCTGTCACTGCATTGGTCATGTCACCAGATACTGTCGCAGCTCGTGGCCCTCAACACCTCGCACGCCGACCAACCTGAGCCGTTTTAATGGAAATGCCCGCAATGTTTTGCCCACCGCCTAGTCTAACAGCGCCGACAACTCTGCTAGGAACACATGGTACAGTCGCTCACCATTGCCACGTGGACACCAGTCTCGCTCGCCGCAAACACGTCTCCCATTTTCCCGTTCGCCGCAGCCACGTCACCTTTTGTCCCTTGTGGCTTTTGGCCGCACCCTTTCGGGAAGCTAAGAAATGCAGCCCTCGGAGGTGGTGCTGCATTGCCCACTACTGCAGCAAATCCTCTGTCTGTGTCCACAAAGAGAAGTGTAATTGACAATAAAATAGACGGCTTACCCGTCCTAGCACTCGTTGACACTGGAGCCCACGTATCTTTGATGAGTGCTAGCCTGTGTAGACGTTTAAAGAAGGTCCTCACCCTAGCAGCTGCCTGAGTGCTTCGTGTGGCCGACGGCGGCATGCTGGTTGTACTTGGAATCTGTACTGCGCGCATACCTAAGTATCGCCACCCACCCTACTTCTGTTCTCTTTGCTGTGATTGACAGCTGCTCTCACGGCATTATCCTTGGATTGGACTTTTTATCCCATCATTCCGCTCTTATCGACTGTGCAACTGGCGTTCTTCAGTTGGAACTGCCTAAAGTCGCCGATGCTCCGAGCACCGCTCCACCGCACTTGTGTTCGCTTCAAGATGTGTGTCTGTCACCTGAGGCAGTCACTTTGACCGCACAGCCACACATTCCCGATGGTGAATATGTCCTTCACCCCATCATCGACATGCTTTTGAACTGGAACGTTGCTCTTCCGCATACGCTGGTGACTATTGCCAATAACAACTTCATTCTTACGCTTCTGAATTTCAGCCTGTGCCCTCAAGTGCTTCTAGCCGGCATGCTCTTGGCCAGTGTTTCTAATACTTCCGAATTTGGCATTGAAAGTCTGAATGCCGAGAGTGGTTTCTTAGCACCAATTGCAGCTCACAGCTCTGTTTCCCTAACGGATGACTTAGCGAAGATGATTGCACCTGTCCTCACCTCTGCACAGGCCACGGACATACGTCTCCTCCTCGAATCGTACCTTGACATCTTTGATTTCAGCGACAAGCCTTTAGGACAATAATCTGTTGTTCACCACCGTATCAACACTGGAAACGTGAATCCTATTCGTTGGCGTCCCTATCGTGTATCGCATGCTGAACGTTGAGCCATCCAATCAGAAGTGGACAAAATGCTCCGCGAAGGAGTCATCAAACCATCAGCCAGCCCTTGGGCTTCGCCTGTTGTCCTTGTGAAAAAAAAAAAAAAAGATGGTACCCGGTGTTTTTGCGTCGATTATCGCCATTTAAACTAGATCACCCGAAAAAACGTCTGCCCACTACCACACATCGATGACGCCTTGGACTGCTTGCACGGAGCTAAATACTTCTTGTCCATCGATCTTCGATCCGGCTACTGGCAGATTTCAGTTGATGAAATGGACTGCGAGAAGACGGCCTTCATCACGCCGGATGGCTAATATCAGTTCAAAGTCATGCCCTTTGGCCTATGCAATGCTCCTGCGACATTTGAACGTATGATGGACTCTCTTCTGCAAGGCTACAAATGGACCACCTGTCTCTGTTACCCTGACGACGTTATCGTTTTTTCTCCCACATTCGCCAGCCACGTACCTTACCCGACTCACTGCTATTCTTGCGGTCTTCTGAAAAGCCGGCCTCCAACTGAACTCCACGAAGTGTCAATTTGGGCGCCGTCAGATTACTGTGTTGGGACACCTCGTTGACGCATCCGGTGTCCAACCAGATCCGGAAAACATTCGCACCGTATGCAGTTTCCCTGCGCCACATTCTGCTTCTGACTTGCGCTGCTTCGTCGGCCTGTCTTCTTACTTTCACCGTTTCGTCAAAAACTTCATCAACGTTGCTCGGCCTTTGACAGATCTTCTAAAGAAGAATACGCCGTTCTCATGGGGCCCTGAGCAAGCTCACGCGTTCGTCGCTCTCATCGGGTTTCTGACCACCCCTCCCATACTTGCCCACTTTGATCTATCTGCACCGCCTGAAGTCCACGCTGATGCAAGCGGCGACGGCATCGACGCTGTTCTTGCATAACAGCAGAATGGTACCGAGTGCGTGATAGCTTACACCAGCCGCCAGCTGTCACCTGCTGAGAGAAATTACTCCATCACCAAGCGGGAGTGCTTGGCTTTAGTTTGGGCTGTCACCAAATTTCGGCCATATTTGTACGGCCGCACGTTTTTGGTCGTTACTTCGGCTGTCTTCCCTCCGGGACCCCACAGGACGGCTTGGTCGCTGGGCTTTGCGGCTCCAGGAATTTTCATTTGTTGTCAACTATAAGTCTGGACGCCTGCACAAGGACGCTGACTGCCTCTCGCGTTACCCCTTGGATCCTCCCGATCCTGTTGCGCATGATCCAGTGACCTGCATGATGGCTTTGACTGGCATGACCGACATGCGCGCGTAACAGCAACGCAACGCATCCTTACAGTCCATCATCGCCGGAGGGCTATCTGGCAGCACCGACGGCACACGCCGCATGTTCGTGCTGCATCACGGCATCCTCTACCACAATATCAACCCTGACGGCCCTGAGTTGCTCCTTGTCCTTCCTCATCATCTGCGATCCGTCGTTCTCGAACAACTTCACGATGCACCAACGGCAGGACACCTTGGAATTTTGTGTACATACGAACGCGTACGACGCCGGTTCTTGTGGCCGGGTCTCTGCTGCTCTGTGTGTCGTTATGTCGCAACTTGCGAATTGTGCCAGCACTGGAAGAAACCTCCCCTGCCACTTGTCGGCCGACTCCATCCCATTGAAGTTCCCTCTGAACAATTCTTTCGCGTTGGCCTTGACCTGCTTGGCCCTTTTCCAACGATGACTAAAGGGAATAAGTGGATGGCTGCTGCTACTGATTACGTGACACGCTACGTGATAAAAAAAGGCGTTGCCGACTAGTTGCGCAACTGACGTCGCCGTCATTCACGAAGTCATTCTCCAGCACGGTGCACCTCGACAGTTACTTACATACCGTGGCCGCTCGTTCTTGTCTCGAGTTGTGGACAACCTCCTCCGCTCTTGTGCCACTGAGCACAAGCTGTCCACCGCCTACCACACACAAACGAATGTTCTTACGAAATGTCTCAACTGAACACTCAGAGATGCTGTCGATGTACGTTTCCAATGATCACCGCGACTGGGACGCCACGCTGGCCTATGTGACGTTCACGTATAACTCGTCTCGACATGACACCGCAGGATATTCACCCTTTTATCTTTTGTATGCTCGCGACCCCACTTTGCCCTTTGACACCATCCTACCTTCTGTGCCCCCACGTTGCCACTGAGTACACTCGTGAAGTCATCAATCGCGCTCGCATGGTGCGTCAAGTCGCCCGATCTCGCTTATTAGCCTCGCAGCGTCTGCAAAAAGAGTGTTACGACCAGTGCCATCGCGATGTTCAGTTTGCCCCAGGTGCTTGGGTGTTGCTTTGGTCACCATGTCGTCGGGTCGGCCTCTCCCAGAAGCTCCTCTCTCACTACACAGGGCCTTATGAAGTCCTACGTCAAGTTAATGACGTCAATTACAAGATTGCGCCGTTACAGTTTCATCCATCCTCAAGTCCGCCGCCTGTTGACGTGCACGTTTCGCAGCTGAAGCCATACTTCACTCGCAGTTCTTTGCCTACCATGCGCCGAGACGGCGCATCACCACCCGGGGGTCCTGTTACAGAAGGATGACAGAAGAGAGAGAGGAAGAAGATCGTGAGATGCTGGCTGCTGCGTGTTGTTGCTTGTCAGCCATCTTGACCATATTGACTTTGATTGTATATATACTGTAAATATATTCAGTCGATACTCCCAACATCCCCGGGACAATATTGTTATGAGCTAGTTGTTCAGCAGATATAGAAGAAGACGCTGAAGTGTAGTGCGGACAAGACGAGGACGAACTAGGGTCTATTGTCTGGCATCTTTGTTGTTGCTGCCCCACTTTTAGTCTCCTTGTACATAGTGTAAATAAATCCCCTTTTCTGTAGATCTCCCTGCAACATCTTGGTGGCGTTGCGGGGTACATCACGAGCCCATCACGGAACTACGCAGTGGACATCTTGCGGGCCATTCGACCATGCCTACTGAGAGTCCCGCTGCTTTGGCTTCAGCTCCCACAACACCAATTGTTTGGACCCAACTTCAACACCCTAGCTCCTTCTGACACCATGGACGTCGAAAACTGCATAATCAGATCTGAACAAGCCAGCAAGAACAACCAGACTACAATGCTGGCTAACATAATTTATTACCTCAAGGGAACAGCCTGTGTTTGGTTCCTAACACACGAGGAGAAATTGACCAGTTGAGATACCTGCAAGTAAAAACTGCAGGGACTCTTTCGGAAGCCAGTTGAGTACCAGCGAGCCGCCAAGAAGGAACTTTCATGCCGGTCCCAAACATCTACTGAACCGCATGTTGTGTACATTCAAGATGTATTTGCACTCTGTTGGCGGGTTGACGACAAGATGCCCAAAGCTGACAGTCAGCCACATTCTTTTCTTAAAGGCATTGCCAAAAACGCCTTTAATTTACTTGTGTACAAGAACTGCTCGACTGTCAATGACATTAGAAGAGAGTGTAAACGCTTTGAAGAAGCAAAGAGCTGTCGTGTCTCGCAACAATTAGTTCGGCTCCCTAATATCGCCGCTACCTCATCATGTGAAGACGTCCAGCTGCCTGGTGCTGAAAACTTGCTGCGTCTAGTCAGGCACGAGATTGAGGCTGTGTCTCCATCGGTTGCTCAAGCTCGTTCTTGCCACGAGTTCCACCCGGAAGCATCTTACATTCAACCAGACGTATATGAAGAGTTGGCAAACGCAGGCATCTGTCCCTGTAAGTAGCCCTACGGTCAGCAATTTCTTTCGACGTCCCTGCCCACAATCAACTTATCTCGGAAACCGCGACCCAAATTGGTGGTGCACACATGACAGCGGGCCGATATGCTTTAACTGCAATGGGACAGGTCATATTTGCTGCCATTGTTACTATGGTTGGCTTTCGTCTCCTTGTCCCACGTACACTTGCCCCCCGGAAGAGAGCCGGTCCTCACCTTTTTATGCCGGCAATGACCCGCCGCACTATAATGTTGCTGCTCCGACTCCATGCTGCGACCGCCCCTCGCCGTCCCCATAGAACCGGTGTTCTCGCTCACCAATTGCACGTCGCTCGCCGTTGCCATGCCCTCGCCATCCCACTTCAGAAAACTGACCAGAGCAGCTCCCAGAGGTGATGCTGCATTGGCCGACCGACTCGGAAATCCTCTGTTGACCCTGGCCACCTGACAAGACCTTTAGGACATAGAAGTGGACAGCGCACCTCTTTCGGCACTCATAGACACAGGGACGCAATTATCAGTTATGAGCGCTCGCCTTTTTCGTCATGCCTGCAAGGTTCTGATGCCTGCGGCGTCACCTGTCATTCGTGTCACCTACAGTGGTACATCTTGCGTCATTGGCATGTGTACTGCGCATGTGAGCTCCACTAGCCACCAGACGTTGGTCTGTTTGTTGTTCTGGACCAGTGTCCACATGAAGTCATCCTCGCACATGACTGAGTACCCATCTGCCTGCCCTTGTTGACTGCTCTTCTGGCCTTCTGCAGTAGGAACTTCCTTCTAAACCCGATCTCACCAGCAAGTCACCAATTCGCTTGTGTCGCGGAGTTTGTTCGCCTTCAACCAGCTACTGTGACGTATGTCACACTGACCCTAGATCCCATGGTTTGTGATGGCGACTACGTGACCTCTTCTTCCCTAGGCGCTCTTTTGACAAGGTGTGTAGCTCTCCCTCACTCCGCTGTGGCTGCTAATGCGAACCGGCATGTATTCCTATTCTGAACTTTGGACGCACACGACAATTGCTTCCCGAGGGTATCATGCTGGGCAGCATAATGCCTTTAAATGTACACGACCCTCTGGCCTACACTATCGATGCCCCGTAGTCTTCTTGAAGCCCTGACACTAGCACTTCATTTGACACCCATTTTGACGCAATGATTGCCCCAAACCTTTCGGCTGCTCAGTCTGACAACCTTCATCGCTTGCTAGTTGCTTACAGCAACGTTTTCGATTTTGCTTTGCCCCATCTGAGCCAGATAATGGTTGTGACTCATCTCACTGACACCGTGAATGCCAATGCCATCCATAGGCATCCTTACCGCATGTCTGTGACTGAATGCCAAGTAATCCAAACGGAAGTCAAGAAAATGCTTACCAAGGACATTATCAAACCATCTACGAGTCCTTGGGCATCCCCTGTGGTGCTTGTCAGAAAAGAAAGAACACCTGGTCATTCTGTGTCGACTATTGGCTTCTAAACAAGATTACTAAAGACGTGTACCCTTTGCCGCGAATTGACGGCGCCCTTGACTCTCTGCGCGGCGCACAGCACTTTTCTTCTACAGACTTTTGATCCAGCTACTGGCAAATCGCCATTGATGAAAAAGACATGGAGGAGACCGCCTTTATGCACCCAATGGGCTCCACCAGTTCAAGGTTATGCCATTTGGCTTGTGAATGCTCCAGAAACATTGGAACAAATGATGGATTACCTTCTTCGCAGTTACAAGTGGTCTACTCACCTGTGCTATCTCGATCGCAGCTTCAAGTGGTCTACCTTGCCTGTGCTATCTCGATGACGTCATTTTCTCGCCTACATTCTCCAGTCATCTACATAGACTCTGGGCTATTCTGTGCATCCTTCACAATGCTGGTCTTTAAGTTAACTCTGCCAAATGCCACTTTAGGCACTGAGAGATCACTGTACTTGGCTGTCTTGTCGATGCTACAGGTATACAGCCTGACCCTACCCAAGTTAGCGCGGTTACAGACTTTCCGACACCTCATTCTACTCAGGACGTGCATTCCTTTTTTGGTCTTTGTTCTTATTTTCTGCATTTTGTGAAAGATTTTGCAGAAATAGCACAACCCCTAACCAGCCCTCTTAATAAAGACGTGACTTTTTCCTGGAGTCCTGAACAAGTGTCTGCCTTCTCACAGCTGATTGGACTTAGACTAGTGTTTGCTCACTTCAATGACTTTGCAGCTACGGAAATCCATACCGATGCCAGTGGCCATAGTATTGGCACAGTTCTAGCCCAATGCCAGCATGGTCAGGAGTGCGACACTATTCGATCACAGAGAGAGAGTGTCTCGCTCTTGTCTCGGCCATCGGCAGATTTCGCCCTTACCTCTGTGGCTGACCCTTCACCGTCATTACTGGCCACCATGCTCTCTGCTGGCTGTCTGCTCTCAAGATCCAACTGGTCGCCTTGGTCATTGCACACTGCGACTTCGAGAATATTCATGTACCGTCGTTTACAAATCTGGCTGCTTGCACCAGGATGCCTACTGCCTCTCCAGGTACCCCATAGATCCACCGGACACTGCCCTGAGCGACTCCAGCCCTTTTGTCTTTTCATTTCTCAACTCTTCAACATCGCTGCTGAACAATGCCTTGACACGTCTCTATGCAAGATCATCGAAAATTTGTACTCCCACACTCCTGATCCTTCTCTCCATCTTTTTGTACTCCAAAATTACACGGTACATTATTGCAGTTTACTCCACAACGGTCCTGACCTGTTGCTTGTCATCCCGACTCACTACCGTTTACTGTCCTGGCGCAGCTGCACGACGCACCAAAGGTGAGCCATCTGGGTGTGTCACACACATACGACCGTGCACGCCGCCCTTCTTATTGGCCTGGGATGTCCCACTCAGTGCACTGTTACATGGGCTCGTACGACCTTTGCCAGCGCAGGAAAAGGTTGACACTGCCACCTGCAGGCCATGTTTAGCCTCTAGACATTCCGTATGAGCCATTTCACCATGTCGGCCTCAATTTACTTCGTCCATTTCCCTTATCTGCCTCTGGAAACATGTAGGTCACCGTTGCCTCAGATTATGCGATGTGGTTTGCCATTATGCATGCACTCCCCACTAGCTGTGCCACCGACATTGCATACTTCTTGCTGCATAACATCATGCTCCAGCACGGGGCCCCTCGGCAGCTGCTAACTGAACAGGGCAGACAGTTCCTGTCGAGAGTGTTTGATGGCATTCTAAAATCCTGCGCGACACAACATAAATTGACTGCAGCCTGCCATCCACAGACAAATGACTTGACAGAATGCCTGAACAACACACTTACCGACATGTTGGCCACGTATGTGTTGGACCGCCACCAGGACTGGAATGCAGCATTATCCTTTGTGACATTTGCGTACAACACTTCCAAGCATGAGGCTGCTGGTTAGTCGCCTTTTTTTCTTTTATATGGTCACAATCATACATTACCCATGGACACCCTGGTGCGTTCTTCTGGGTGCTCACCCACTGAATATGCTCGAGATCCTATAGCCCATGCTGACCAAGCACGTCAAGTTGCTTGCACTCGATTTTCTGAGTCCTAAATCCACCAGCAGTCTTACTACAACAGCTACCATAGGACCACCTACTTTGTCCCTGGATCGCTCGTCCTCCTGTAGTCCCCAGCATGACGTGTCAGAGTACACGAAAAACTGCTTTTCCAGTACACCAGTCCATATTGCGTGTGCCGCCAAGTGGCTGATGTCACTTATGAAATTGCTCCACTGCTGCCTTCATCATCTGCTCATCCCTGCATGAACATTGTACACGTTGTCCGTCTCAAGACCTATCGTGCCTCGGACATCCCTTAATACCTTGTGCGCTTGTTCTTTCATGTAGCTTTGATCACCTGCACAGAGTCGGTGATTTCGCTGCCGGAGGGGTAGTGCTATGAGCCTGTGGTCCTGCGGATATAGAAGATGCTGAATTGTAGAGCCGACAAGAGGAGGACAAAGTGAGGTCTATCATTCAGCATCTATGTTGTTGCTGCCCCACTTTTAGTCTCCTTGTACGTAGTGTAAATAAATCCCCTTTTCTGTAGATCTCCCCGTAACGATATCTTTTGCTTCTATGTGCCAGTGCATTACTTGCCTACTCTTTCCAGTATTGTTGCTGACATCATCAGCAGCAGCAGCAACCATCATCACTGTCTTGTGCCACCTGATTCCATCCTATGGCTGTGCGTTTCCTCATTGCATCACACCACCTAATTTTCTGGTGTTTTCAATTGTGCTTCTATTTCTCAGCACCCATTCTATATCTCTAATGGACCACTGGTTATTTGCCCTACACATTACATAACCTGCCCACCTCTTTTTTTTTTTTTTTTTAATGCCAACTAGAATATCGCCTACCCCTGTTTGTTCTCTAATCCACACTGCTCTCTTTTAAGGTTACACCTAACCTTTTTAATTTGAAAGCTTGTTGCATGGTTCTTCAATTCTTCTCTAGCTTTCTTGTTGAGCTCAAGTGTCTGCCCAAATGTTAGTACCAGTAAAACACATTGACCGTGCACTTACCGGGCATATTCGAGAGATTTCCATCTAGGATCACTATAGCCCACATATGCTCCTGATTCATCCTATATGGAAAAGGCACTGCTGCGTTTAAATGGGGTATAACAATGTGCAGTATGGAATACATCCTCTGCACAATATTTGAGCACAACTGAGTCGGCTATTAAACTGGAAGAACTACTTACAAAAGGCTGCCCTTATTTACACAGTGTGTGTGTGTGTGTGTTTAATTCAAGGAAAAGTTCTGTAGGTCCGGTGCATAGGTAGTTGAAGAAATGAAAGCATACACTTACGAAAGTTGCATTTTTAATGTTTTACCGTTTCGGCCGTGGCACGGCCTTTGTCAGAATAAACACAGATACAAGTGCACATTCGTTTTTATGGGCATGCACATGTAGGCGTAATGAGCAGTACAATGCATGTGTACACTTGCAAATAATAAAAGAAAAAAGTGCACAAGTAAGTATAACTTTTGATCATGATCGCACCATGATCGAGAAGTACGAGAATCCTTTCTCATTCATAAATTTAACACTGTGTCATCTGGTATCAACGAGAGGGTAGGAAAAATGTCGTACCTTTCTGCCATATTGTGATGTGTATGTTCTTGTACAGAATTGACAAAGCATGCCAAATCAATTTGTTCCTAGTTTTGCCATGTCACAGTTGATATCATTCTGTAACTTCATGTACAATCATTGTGATACCATGATGATATTTCATACATATCATTTATCGTGCTGAAGTTGCACTTACTGCTGCACTTTTTCTATATATATATATATATATATATATATATATATATATATATATATATATATATATACTGTTGCTGCTCTGTCTGAATTTTTTTGAATGTGCAGGTGAAGTCATCGCCACTCGAGTCGCCAGCGAGCGTGATGATTTCACCCAAGAAGGTAAGGATAGTCTTCGGCTCTTAAATATTTCTTTCTTGTGCCAGTATCTCATCTTCTCATTGTCACTTTTTTGTGTGTCATTGTAGTTATGCGTCGCTGTATGGTGGTACTTGGCTGTTCATAAGGAAAATGGCCAGAAGTGGTTGGCAGTCGGGCAGCATTGCTGAAGGCCAAGTCTCAGTAGGGCCTGGCTGTCATTTCTCACCCAGGATACCTGCCGGCCCAAATGAAAGTGCCAGCTGTATGTTGAAATTGAATTTGCATAAACTTGGAGTGCAATGCCAGTCACGTGGCTTTTGAAGCCTTGTGCAAGTATTCCTGTGTGTAATATTTCAGACAGAATGACAGATGAGAACAAATTTCTTCAGCAGGCAACAATGCAGCCAAGATGCTGTTATCACTAAAGAAAAAGTTAACACTTGCCTCCCCTATTGTATTTAAGAATTCTTTTCTGTCTTCAAATGGTCCAAGAATGAACATGTTTCCAGCACTGGCATAATGGAATGCCTGCTGTGCTTCCCTATTGTGGCACCGCTGCATAAATATTTGTCATTGTATGCCAGCCTTGTATTCTTTCCTTGCGATCTCCTGCCGTTTGGTCTATAGGAGAACATGTGCTGGCTGTAAGAAATATAATCAGACGTCTTGCCTCTCTCAAGTTAACCAGAAGAAAATCGAGGAGCAAGACAAGACCCATTATTGTATAGAACTTCAGCAAGGACGTTTGTAGTAGATGCGTAAATAATAAAAATTTTAAAGGATCCCTCACCAGGTTTTGGCATAGCAAACGGACAAGTGCGGTGTATAAATCATGTTGCAACGATCATGTCTCGGAGCCACTCCACAGCGTGAAAACCAGTTCAGATTTAAAAAGAAAGCTTGTGCACCCTACCTTTGAAACCATTCAGTGCAGAATGTTCAATACCACCAGTGAAAGAGCGCTACACTGCGAAAAATGAAAAGGAAAAAGAAAAATAAGAGGCTCTGCTCATGAATTCGATGCTACGTAGTCACTCAGTTCCGTTTTAGGAGTAGGCAAGGAAGGAAGGAATGTCTCTTACGGATGCTAGTCGAGGCAAAGGAAGAGAGCGTTAATGCTTACAATCAACTCAACTCCTGGCAGCATATCAATGCTACATTTCAATTCCTCGTATATCCTCTAATCTTGAACAGTTTGAAAAATGTTTGCTGTAAGATTCTCGCTGGACAGCACCTTACACATTCCAGTGTACCAGGGGTGGAGCCAGTGAGTGGCGGGCATACCAGGCACACGTTCCTCCCCACTCCTTTTAATTTTCGGTGTACCAAGATTCCACCTGGCCAGCCCCCACTCCCCCTACGCGTGCTTAGCATATCATCTTGCCAGAAAGGCCATGTGCGTGCGCTGCCAAAAGCCCCCCTCCCAAGAAAAAGTTCCTGGCTATTCCTTCAGTGTATAACTACGATTTGCAATGGGACCTGGTGAAGAGTCCTTTAATGTACTAGTGTATAATGCATTGCATTGCTTATTCTTTAAGTAGGATTGTTTCATGGTCACCATCCTAAATATTGTCTTTCAACCTAAGAAGTTATGGAAGGATGGGGGGTGGAGGACTTGACTTGCACAGGATAAAGAGTAGAGCATTCTATGCATAAATTTTCCTTCCTTTATTGGCTCTGTCAGTCCTAAATGTTCTGTGAAGTTGTGCCTCAAGCTTTCCTCCAAAAGCTAGCTTGCTGCCTTGCTTTGCTCAATACTACTGTCCACTCCCTTCTTACATAGGCTTTCCTAATGTTAATGAGCCTAAAAAAATGAAAGAAGTATCTAATACATGCTTTGTTTTACTTCCAGTATCTAAAATTATGCTAGTACCAGGGCCCTGGTTTGAAACTACATGCATTCTTTTCTTTACATTGTGTTAATGCAGTCAGGTTGTGTTGTTAAATGACTGCCGTAGATTGGTGCTAACTTTTCCTCATTCTCAGCCTGTTCACAGCATTTCAACCAAGGCTTGCTATGGAAGAATGTTAGGGCTTTATCTACTGTATCGTAGACACCACATGGAAATCTTGTCAGCATGTCATATAGTAAAAGAATGCATGCCATACATGTTCTGTTTTTCTGCGAGGTCGTGTGTGTGTTGAGGAATGAGGCTATTTATATGTGTTTCAACAACACTTCAGCTCATATTGAGACGCTAGCAAAACATGTTATCTGGCACATACTTTGTGCTAGCTGGTTTTTCTTTACAGGCTGATTTAGATGGGTAGGCACTATGGCCGAGAGCCGTTTTTGGCATCTGAGCAGTTTACCACTAATAGGGCTGCTTGAACTGTTGGAATGCCTTAAAGGAAATTTGTTCTGAACCATTAGAATATGGTCTTGGAAAGTAAAGACAGGTCAAGCTTTGAGGTTGCTTATAGCTTTAAAAAAACTGCAATTGTATTGGCTCCAATGTTTAAGGATAGGGGCTGTTCTGGCACTCTATACCTTGTACAAAATGAATTGAAAACATTCTAGGAGCTGCAGAGCAGTTGGGTTGTAGTGCATTTAAATGTCTTCATTGGAGAAAAACCTATGAAGTTACCTGCTGAGAATACTAGAGGCAAATCTGATGCTCCGTTGTTCAACCACACTAGGAATTATGATACTACAGGGATATTTCTACAGTTTAATGTGAGTGCATTAATAAATCGCATAGCAGTTTCTTTCGATGCTCTTTGAAGTTCAGTTTTGTTGTGTGCTGCCTTTGCAACATTGCTGAATGAGGCTAGTGGACGACATAAAACAAATTTCAAATGACAAGTATATTCAAGAAGGTCGCTTGAGTCTAGAAGCACAAAGTTCAGGCAAATCTGGGAGCAGTCCGTCATTCCTCTACTGGCCTATCTCCCATAGTGGTAGTATATAACATAAACTGATTCCAGGTTTTTTTTACTCTTTAATTTAATTTAATTTTGTATACTGCTCTAACACAATTCTCAGAAAAAATGGTAAGTTGATAATGACCATGGTTGAAATACATAAAGTGAGTCCGCCATCCTAGCTTCTTATATTTTTCTTGTTGTCTCCCGCTGCGGTAGCTCAGTGACTAATGCCATTTTGTTTGCTGCTAAGCATGTGGTTTGGGGTTAAATCCTGCCCGCAGCTGCTGAATTACAGTGGTGATCGTGCGCAAAAACAGTGAGCACTAGTGTACGTGCCATGATTTGACTGCACGTTGTAGAAAACTATGCCGTTCCTCATAACGCACTGAGCAGTCTCTGGTAGGTAAACGGCACATTTTTTGTTGTTGTATTGTTGCTTGACATTCTTTAATTATGTGACGCTTTGCCCTTCATCCTCACAACCATGACTAACTTGATATTGCTGCTGTTCTCTACAGTTTTCCTTTTTCTTTGTCTTTTTTTTCTTATATCTTTAAAGGCCCTTCCTTCAACCAGTAGGGAATCTTCAACTAAGAGATCTCCTGGCAGGCCACCCACTTTCGGGGCACTAAAAGATGCTCAGGAGGTATGACAGTAGCAGTTTGAGTGATTATTAGTTGCCTTTTTTTCTTTGCCATTTCTCGGCTTTCTTTTATGGTGGCATGAGATATTAGAAAATTTGATAAAATGGTGAGCACCAATGGACTATGTTATCTAGCTTTTAAAACAGAATAAATTTGAAAATAAAATTTTAGACATGCTTCACTGGGGATTTTTTAAATATTTATCATATCACTTAGGTGAGATGGTATTTTCAAGTACACCACCTACGTTGTACATTCATGTTGACATGAAATAACATGTACATTTTCATAAGTCTGTTATAGCGACTTGAATGTGGGAAAATGTTTGGTGTAAGAATCTTGAAGCACAGAACAAAAGAGCACCCTCTGTCCTTCTTTGTGTGTGTGTATATATATATTACTTCGCAGTTTTTCTAGCCTGTTCAAAGATTTCTTTTAATGTGTAATGGTTGATGATGCACTATATACAGGAGGCCTAAATAGACCCTGTTGAAAGCTTTGATGTGCAACCATATGCAAGTAAGCACAGCGTCCAATGTGTATATTACACCACCAAAAATGATATCATAATAACCATGCAACAATAAACTAAATCTATGCAATTTTTAAGTTACAGACAGTAATGTAACATGCTGCATAGGAAAAGGCCCAGTCTCTACGTGAATGTCAGCAGCAAACATTCGCATGATGTTGTCAAACACTAAGCAATGCATTTAACCGCATATTTTTTTAATGAGTTCTTTGAAAAAGAATGTTCCTAAAACAACTTTTTTTGTGCTCAGTAAAGTTTATATACAAAAGAATGTCCAGAAATGCATTTAAAACAATCTTCTGTTTGAAGACCACTGAAAAAAAAGTAAGTTTCGCCCACAAGGCAAAACATCGATTGCAATAGCAAATTAGTGCACAGCTACACAAAGTAAGGATAGTATTTTTATCGGCTGTATAAACTTGGAATCATTCGCTTACTAACTGAATTAACCAGCATATGGTGTCAGCACGCACGAGCAAACATGAACATATTACACTCGATGAGCATGGACACTCGCTGTCAAAATGCTGGTGTGAGAAAGCGCAGCAGCAGCAGCAGCGAGCGAAGTGACCTTTGCGCAGTCTACCGGGGCATGTTAAAGACCCCCTGGGGGTCAAAATTAATCCATAGTCCCTCACTAAGGTGTGCCTCATAATCAAATTGTGGTTTTGGCATGTAAAAGCCCAGAATTTAATTCAATTGAAACCTGTACTGGTGTATCATTGCTCGGAGCTTATTTTTGAGCCAGCAGTGCATGCGATTAGGACATTACTTAGTAATAACTGTAACCAAACATCTGTCACTCTTGAAATTTAAGAAAGTTCTTTAAAGTCTAGCACAGATTTTTGTGCCACTTTCATAGAAGAGTATGCAAATGATGGGAACACACTTGTCATGCTATGCAAAAATAATATATTTCCTCCTCACCTGGCAGCGGCGCTGTTGGTCTGTCTAAGCATGATAGCTCTGACTGACACAATCCTCTCCTAAGTGATACATTTTATTTTTGCAATGCACTTTGACTTGAAGATGCCTTTTATTACATACTGTTACTTTTGTCTACCGTATATACTCGTGTAAGGGCCGCCCTCGTGTAAGGGCCGCACCCCAACTTTGAAAGCGGATATTTCGAAAAAAAAAAAACAAAAGTTCAAAATGTCCCGCCAGAAAAGTGTAGTTAGTTCATTTACAGCCAGATGGCGCTGCACGCTTTTCCGCTTTTATTCTACTTCCGCCGACGCGCCGACCACGCTGTTGACAGCGCGCCGCCATATTTGCCTTGTGCGGCCTCTTTGTTGGCATCGTTCCTAGCATCGTGTCGATACGTTGGCAGCGCGACTTCAGATCGGTGTCGTCGGTGTCACTTTGTTGGTTGTAGTGAACCCTGCAGAAGCCAGCGCACGTGACGGACGATGGGCCGGCATCTGAGATCATTCACTGCAGCATTTAAGCTGCAAGTGATTGACTATGCCGAGGAGCACGGGAAGCGGGAAGCTGGACGAAAGTACGACGTCGATGAGAAGCGCGTGCGTTACTGGATGAATCAGAAAGATGCCCTCGCCGCTACTAACAGGAGCCGAAAGGCGTTTCGCGGGAAAAAGTGCAAGTACCCGCAACTCGAAAGCGAGCTCGTCAACTACGTCGTCGACACACGAAGGGACGGCTACGCCGTATCGACTGACATGATACGCGTCAAAGCCCTCAGCATCGCTCGCCACATGGAAATACCCCCGGCACAATTCAAGGCAAGTCGGGGCTGGGCTACGCGGTTTATGAACCGTAACCAGCTTTCTATTCGGCGCCGAACGACGATTTGCCAAAAACTGCCGCGCGAGTACGAAGACCACGTCATTAAGTTTCATCGCTTCGTGAATGCTCTCAGGAGGGAGCATGAATACGACCTGTCCCAAATTGGGAATGCGGACCAGACACCTGTGTGGTTCGATGCACCGGAAAGCACCACAGTGGATTTAAAAGGTGCGAAAAGTGTGTCTGTGCGCACGACTGGTGCAGAACGCCAAAGGTGCACTGTGATGTTGTGCATCACGGCAGACGGCAGGAGGCTTCCGCCGTACGTCGTATTTAAAAGGAAGACTCTCCCAAAAGAGAAGTTCCCTCAGGGAATCGTCGTACGTGCGCAAGAGAAGGGCTGGATGTCCGAGGAACTGGTCGTTGACTGGATTAAGACCGTCTGGGCAAACAGACCTGGAGGGCTGTTACAACGGAAAGCCCTCCTTGTTTTGGACAGCTTTAGGGGCCACTTGACCGACCGCGTCAAGAACCGAGTTGCCGCAACTCGTACGGACTTGGCCGTCATTCCCGGTGGCCTGACGAGTGTGCTGCAGCCGCTCGACGTATGCGTCAACAGACCATTCAAAGTGGAATTTCGCCGATGTTACTCTGAATGGATGGCTGGAGGCGTCCACGAGAAGACCCCTACAGGACGGCTGAAGCGGGCGTCGCTCCAACAGGTGTGTGAATGGATTTTGAATGCGTGGCGTGCCATGTCAGTAGAAGTAGTTGCTAAAAGCTTCAAGGTAACGGGAATTTCGAACTCCATGAACGGCACCGAAGATGACCGTCTCTGGGAAGACGCGGACGCCGAGGCGAGCTCCTCCGAGAACGAGGACAGCGAAATGGAATCCGAATAAAAACATTTCTGGCATGTCATTTGTGACTCTTGCACTCTGCTACTGTTGCATAAACAGTACAGACCTTTGGCCTGTACTGCCTGTACTAAATCGGCCTGATTCGTGTAAGGGCCGCACCTAGCAAAATTTTCGAAGAAAAAGTGCGGCCCTTACACGAGTATATACGGTAGGTATTAAACGAGAAGAAAGGGGGTTAACCGAGGGGCCCGATTTTTCATTAGTCATATCATAAGAAGCCAACAAACACTGAGACCAAGGACAACATAGGGGTAATTACATGTGCTTAATAAATGAAAGAAAGAAATGATGAATCAATGGAAATTAAAGTGAATGAAAAAACAACTTGCCACAGGTGGGAACCGAACCCACAACCTTTGCATTTCGCGTGCGATGCTCTACCAATTGAGCTACTGCGGCGCCGTTTCCCCATCCACTTTCTTGGGTATTTATGTTTCGTAGTAGAATCCTGGGAGTGTTAGCCAGCACCACCACTCGCAGACCTTGGCAACGGATGTGGAACGTCCTTTTTGTCGCAACAGTCACGTGTACGTGATTTTTTTGGGTGAAGGCAACTGGTCAATAAAGTCCCGCATGCTACCTAAGGCATCAATGTTGCCGAATTCGAGACCCTCGTTATGTAATAAACGAGAAGAAAGGGAGTTGACCGAGGGGCCCGATTTTTGTTTAGGTATGTAATTTATAGGACTGGCTTTTTAAAAAAACATGGAGAGTCAAATGGGCTGTTATGGGAAACACGAACAAGTTTGGGCTAACTAGAACACTCAATAATTTCTGCTTTCATCACTTAGTATGATGTCATCATTATGTCAGCTTGCATGCCTGATAAGGACTACACTATATATTTGGCAGCCTGATAGTATGTAGTGGTGAGAAATCTATAGATCTTATCATTCAATAGATTTAGATGTTTTTTTAATTTGAATGAGCAATTTTAGTGCATTTAGGAGGCCGTAGATGTAGGAAATAGCAAGGTGTTACCAAAACATTTTTACAGCACTGGTTGCTGTTTACATAAGGCACATTTATCTGGAAACATTACAGAATGGTTTGAATTTGTCTTGCAGGTGGAAGTGTCTTCAAAAAAGACTGTTGGAAGAAAGAGGAAAGCCCCTGCCAAAGAAGTTGAGGCAGGTTTATTTTTCAGTTTATGGCTTAACTGAGTTGTTCTTGCGGACAGAACTCATGGTTCTTGGCTGGTTTTTTGTTTGTTGCTTGTGTTCTGTATTTGTGTTTCTTAGATGTTTTTTTTTTTATTTGCGCTCAACTTGGCCTCATTATTCTTGACAGTGCCATGGTAACTTCATGTACATGCACGTGCAAAAGTGACTGTAGACCCCCAGCCTCTTTCAAACTGCAATGGGGCATCACCTGACATAAGAGTTACGTAAGTGTCTTGGGGGCCTGTGCAACATCCTAAAGTAGAAATGATGTTTTTGCTTGTTGATGCATAACTGGGGGTCAAAACTAGAATGGTGGGACTGTTACTTTTGCACACAAGAATACATGACTGCAAGAGTGTTGGCAAAATTATCACAAGTGCATCCCTCCTGCACCTATGCTGCAAGATGGACAATAGCACTGTGTGTCTGTCATTCCTTATGTCTATGTCCCCATGTTCTTCTACACTTCATTCCTATACAACCTAAAGGCTTGCATAGATATTGCATTTCAACCTGTAAGTAGATATGCTGGTCAAATACAGTTAAACCTCGAAATAACGAAGTCGGCAATTTCCTTCACTATATCGAAATTTCATCATATTGAAATTCTGCCTTTTGTGCAAATAAGTACTGTCGTCGATGGATTTTTCTTACACAGAAGGGGCCGCAAACATTTCCGAATTATCAGGCAAATAATGAAAGTGAACTTGGGGATGTATTCTGCGACAGCCACTTCAGCGATTCTATCGCCTTCGCATGATGTAGTGCTCAACCAGCCAATCAGTGCATGCCTGACGGCATTACTATCGTAAAAAGTAATTGTTGCAGCATACGTCTCTTTAATGAGAAAAAATTCATTTTGTTAAATTTTAAAAATACCGTATCTTTCTTCGCTAACCCTCAAATTCAACAAAACTATTATTAGGGAGTTTTAGAATAGGGGCCCCTATAGTTTGGGGCCCCAAAGAGCTTTGCGGGTGTTAGCGTTGGGGCACGTAGGAGTGAAGAGTTTTAGAATAGGGTTTTACGTTTGCAGATAGCGTCTTGCGTTGACAGCGCCACTACGGCGTCAAAGAAAAGCTATTAGAAATAATTAAATAAAATATACCATTTTATGATAGGAATAATAATTTTGACTTGCGTGTATTCGCATTTAATTACAATTTAGAGGCTATTCTGTAAGTAGCAAACAATTAGTTGCGTTTAGTTTTGAGCAAACCAACTTTACTAGCCTTCACCAGCCAAGCTTAGCCGTATTAGGCCTACGAGCCATAAAATCCACAATCGAATTCAAAATCCGTGGCGTCTAATGAGTCAATCTTCATAACACATGCTAGTTGAGAGAAAGCGATAACCGCAGTCACTTCTCCTAGCTTGCGAACTTCACGCGTTACCGCGAATTGAACCCAGTTTGGTGCTAGGTTAGAGCCGTTGATTCGATGGGTGCCGCCATGTTTGCCGACGCAATACTTTTGGGGCCGCTATTTGGGCTCCCGCTAAATCGGTGAAATAGCGTTCCCAACGCAAAACCCAAAGGCAGTTTGCGTCTAGCGCATGCGCAGTGGCTTCGACGCTATTTCTTTGGGGCCCCAAAAGGTTTGGGGCCCCTATTCTAAAACTCTCTATTGACATGGCATGAAATCCTATCACACAGTTTCATGCCACATTGACGATATCTTCACATTGGCGGTATGAAGCGAAACCAGCCATGCTTTTGCGATCACTGCTGGTGGTGTCGCTCACAGTGGGTTGACGCTATCATGAAAAGCGTTGGCAGCAGAAATGAATGCTTCGTCTGCCTATCGCTTCAACGCATCGCCCAAACTCATTACACAACCTCCAGCACTAGACACGCGGGAAGGCACCACACGAGGCCACGCCATCTCAGCTCGCCCAGTGTTTGCACGCATGGCAGATTACCTGTAAAACAGGGTGCGCAGGCTGCTTAAGTGCTCGTGCACACTGACAGCCATGCGCAGCCACAGTCGCACTACAATAGAAGATGTGTGCCAACCTGCCACCCTCGTGCATGTTTTATAACTTTACTGAGAGCTCACTCCCCTCCTTCTTTCTCCTTGCTCACGTGGGAAGACAACTCTCACCAAGCTACCATCCTTTTCGGCTCATCCTTGCACGCTTTCACTCCCATCTAACGCACACAGCGCACAGGGTGCTGTAGGATTTTATCACACTTGGACTTTATACAGGACATGACGCTGCTCCACTTTGGCAGTTGCTCTTGCTCGTATGGCACATAATTTAAGAGGTGTGTTCACAAGCAGCTGCGTGTAATTCAACCATTTGACCATCTGTGTCCACGAAAGTTTCCATTTATTGTCTCGGGATTCCTTTGGGCAGCAGTGAAATTTCTTTATATTTAATGCATGTATAAACGCACTTTCTTACATTGCTGTTCAAAATACATGTTCTATGGCCAAGTAGTGACAAACAACTAAATGCTTTGTTATATCGAGAGTTTTATTGTGCACTTGAACCTCGTTGTAACAAAACACTGTGTAACGCAATAATTGGTTTGGTGAAGTAAATGCAATTCCCCTTGATTTTTCCTTAGAGATCCGTTTATTTTAAACATCATTTTAACGGAGTGAAATTGTTTTATCAATGGATATAACGAAGTAGATTTGTCTCTTAAACCAAAAATACTGACTGTTGCGCTCCGAGCACATCGCTTTCCACTGAGTTCCGCACTCGTTCAGCGTGGCAGTTCAAAATTCCCACGTCGAATATGCTGTCAAGCAGCACTGGCCTTTCTCATCGACGCATGTAGCTGCACGCAGGGTGGCCACACACAAGCAGCACTTCTTTTTATATTGCACCTCTCTCACTGTAGCAAGTAGCTGGCGAAGCTAGGTGCACCCTCCGAGATTGCCATCTCTGAGGCCACGCCTATGTGCACTGCAGTACATATCCATGATGATGCTTGCGCATGGTGTGGTAAAAACTAGTACCTCTACAGGGAGAGAGGTTTTTAGGCAACCACAACAACCTCTCTCTCACTGCGACGTGCCGCGCTGTGCTGACACAGCTAGGCATGACCACTGAGATTGCATGAAACCGGCATGAGCCAGCCAAGGTAAGCTGCTGTGCTCACACAGTGGAGCTGCAGGACCATGGGAAAACATATGATCAGATAGTTTGGCTTTCAAAGTCTGAACGCGTCTGTGTATATGTCCGCATTTCTGACCCTGTGCTAGGCTTTGTTGGCCATATACTTCGAAGTGTTTCACGACAATATGAGGGAGCCAAGTGGAAAGCAGAAGCAAAAGATCGTCACATTAGAACATAAGGGCACTATCGTAATGGCTGTTGCGTCAGGTGCTAAAAAGTCATGTGTTGCACATGCTGAAGAGTCTTTTGCTTTGTTTTATTGAATTTTCATCTGATACACGGCTGCATATAGCGGTTTCGCGGGTCACAGAGCCGCAGTTTTCTTTGCATGTTTAAGGTTATGCATGCCATTGGGCATATAGTGCAGAAAATGACAGTAGTCGGTATAACGAAGTAACACATATAACAAAGTAGTTTTGGCTTCTCCTTCAACTTTGTTATAATGAGGCTCGAGTGTATTAAAGTTTGCTATATCAAGATTTTCTTGTACACTATTTTTTTGGGGTTCTTGGTGTCTTATGAAGGAAAAGAATGTTTTCAACTAAGTGTCATAAACTGGGCACATATCTTTACAAAATTTACACTACTTCTTGCCACAGACTAGTTCAGGCATGTGCATTCCTACTACACTTGGAAATCACTTCCTCTCTTTGGCCGTGCAGGTTAACCCGGAAGCGTCAGGCTCACGTACAGGAGGCATCACGACGGCACAGATTGACGTAGTGTCGCAGGTGAAGAACATAGCCATGATTGAACTGGGCCAGTATGGCATCAAGCCGTGGTACTTCTCCCCCTACCCAGAGGTAGGTTAGAGAAGGGACACCCACACAGAGCGCTATGTCATTTGTGGGCAGCTGAGGCATCGAGTTGTGCCTAGAGATTGCGTTGTGCTCATTTTGGGCACAATATTGACTCTGGCAGCATTGTGAACATTGTGAACCACTCCTCGGAAAGCAAAAAATTCCAGCAAGCAAATTTTGCTCGGCAGAAGATCGGGCCGATGCCCATGGCCAATTAAAGAGTGGACAGCCCGATCTCGGCCATCTGGGTAGAGCTGGGCTTGGTTTTCGCAAATGGCCAGCCCGTTTGCTAACTACCAGTAGGCGTCCGACAAACGACACTGGGCTGGTGTCATGTCCACTGATTAAATTATCGTGGCCACGTTCGGCCAACATACGGGCCAATGACTTCACAACAGCAAGAGCGTGGCTTGTCTGCTGCCAGAGTTCTTCTGCCAGTGCTCATATTTAGCATGTTTTTTTTTTTAGTTGTGCATACCGGGCGCATTTTCTTATGCCAATTTTTTTTTCCAGGCCCCTCATCGCATATACCAGCATATTCTGCTTCTTCAACTGGGTTACCTGAACTGGTGGGCATTGCATTCTGGATAAGTCGCAAGTGCAGAAGCATTCAATTGAAAAAATTGCTCTAATTATTTCATGAATCACTTTAGCACACATGTTGTAATGGTAGAATTAGGGCCTGCCAGCATGCAGGACTTATTCAGTTGGAACCGATTCTGTAGCTAGAACCAATTTTAAGATATCGATATACGATATGATATATATCGATAAGATATACGAAGTCATTCATTAAAATCGGTTGATGTCCTAATTACTGCCCTTAAACATTGCATATATCCAGAATTTAGCAAGAAAATAGCCATGGCGCCAAGGCATTTTTGCCACGCACTTTGACGTATATGTTGAAACTAATACTAGTTACAAGATTGGTTCCAACTGATTAGACCCTGCATGTCAACGGGCTCATTTCCACCTTTACAACATCTGCACTAGAGTTATTAATAAAAAATATAATTGGCACAGTTTTGTCAATTAGCAACTTCTGCACTACTACTCATTTAGAAAGTCATGTCTGCCTTTTTAAGGTAAACCAAACAAAGAAGCCAAAGTCTGGTATCTGCAACAAGAATGTAAAAAATATTGTTTGCCATAAGGAAAGTTATCCTGTATAATTTTCTATTTAATTCATGCATACATTTGTGTCTTAAAGCGCACTATAGAATGTGAGCACAAATTTGCAGACAAATTATCACTACAGTAGATTTTTTTGTTGACTTTTATTGAACTGTTTAGATACAAACACAGCAGGAATCCGAAAACTTTGTTCTAACTGCTGTGATAGTAGGTTAGTGCTTGGTTTAAACATAAGATATGAATTAATGACAGTCTTGTATAGGCATTTGAAAATATCCTTCCTTGAATTGCATAAGCCCGTTCGCAAGAGAACTGTGCAGCCTTGACTCTTGACTGCTTCTGCAATGATCCCGCTCTGGCATCTGAAATAGTAAAGGCATGTACTATGCTTCAGAAATGGAACATGTATAACTATTTTTGGGGGGGCTGAATATTGGACCAGATGGTTGGTAGTCTCAATAACTCTTTAATCATTGTACATACGAACAGGTTCTGACAAATCCATGATTTTTCATGAGAAACAAGATACATGCACACGCAGTCTCACATTATTTAGCCTCAAAATAGGCATAGCAAAAATAGACATGAGCTGGGCAAAATTTGGCTTTGTTCAATTTATCTTACGGGCACCACCATGACTGCACCGTACATACATCGTGCGCACGGCATATATGCAGCGGACTCTCTTTAGACAGCACCTCGAGGGACCAGGGAAATTGGTTATGTTTATCAGGAGTTCCATTTACTGAGAGACAAACCTGAATACAATTGCATGAATACGAAACCAACCAACCATGAGGATAGTGTTCCATTTAAGAGGCAGTTCCGTTTAAGCGATTTCAGTTTATCGAGATTCTACTATATAAGATGTGCAACTTATGGCTAAATGTGGAGATCTGTAGGAAGTGAAAATCTGTAAGCTTTTTTATGTTTCTTCGGGAGCACACTTGTGGCATGAACAGTACTCTTCTCTATACTATATTTGAGTTTTGAAGTAAATCTGCATAACACAAAAGTAGTGCCAGCGGGTACCAAGACATGTCAAGAAAAGATATTTAAACCTCTTATGACAGCTTTGACAGTCAGCCTCTTATCACAACACTTGCCTCCTTGTGCTGAATGCACTAAATGTAAACTAGGAGGTTGACAGTTGCATTGCTTTCTTCAATGCCAAAATCATGTGCATCCCCTCTGGGCTAGTAATGAGCATACACCGGCTTACACATATGGAAAGTTTAACTTTCAGTCTTTGCACCCCGTTAGATGCAAATGGTTCATGCATCAGCTCCTGTCACACTTCCCACCTTTCTTCCACTACAAAGCTGCATGCACATGCCAGGAATCAAAGCACGGAAAGACTTGCCACTGAGGCAACAAGGAAGCAGGCTTCCAGTCCACATTCATCCAGTTGGTTCTAAGAGCGCCAAGTTGTCATCATCGTCGCCATTCACAAAAGAAAAAAAAATTCGAGGCCTCTGACAGCCGATCACAAGGTGTCCAGGCTCTTGGCAACGGAAACAGACAACTGATTTTCTAGCCTCAAACACTTTTTCTGCTTTTCTTTCACTGTGGTGTTATTTTGTCCTGTATTATTGATCGGCATGTCTCTTGTTCCACCTCCAGCTTGCTCAGTATGAAAGGGGTGCCTGTTTTCCTCTTTGCTGAATTTAGTGAATGGCCTGACGCGTTTTCTCAGATTTGCGACATGTAGCGAACTCATCTAGCACTGCAGCTTGTTCCAAGCCCTTTTTGCTCGACCTATCTTGAATCCGCAGGCACATCTCTTCGCTCAAGGACCCATAGAACTGCTCCATACAGATTAGCTCAACAACCTTGTCGTGACAACCAAACGCATCTTCCCCTTTTAGCCGCCCAGTCAAATTAGCTTATAAGTGAAATCTTGAAAAGACTCACCCTGTGAAAACGGCGGTGGAAAGCCTTCGCTGAGAGCCAATATTTCCTTAGCAATGCAGCTTTTACTTTCTGATAGTCATCTGCATCGCCTCTCGTTACCATTCCAATTATTTTGGTTGCTTCTGCAGGAAGAACGGCCAGAATCTGTTGCGGCCAACTCTCTAGTGCCAAGCCGTTTTTCTCGCAGGTTCATCCAGAAGTAACAAGAAACTATCCCATGTAATCGTTCACCTTGTATGATGGCATGAGATCCCTTATTTTCACTCCTGCTTCACCTGAAAGTCTTTCATCCATTGAGAGGTTATTTGCTGATTGCTTGGCCAGATCCTGCTACTTGTCTAGTTCCTTTAGCTGTAGTTCGTGAGCTCTCTGTTCCTCTCGTTCCTTTCTTTCTGCAGCTTCATTTTCTGAGGCATTTAGTTCAGCTTTCTCAGCTCCTTTCTCTATCTCTTCCCATGCTTCTGAAATTTCATCCCCAAGAGCCCTGCACTTTTCAATTGCCTCGATAAGCTGCGGCTTTGACTTTTCCTGACTTCAATTCCCAGCTCTTCGCAAAGTAATAACTCTGGCTTCCTTCGTTTGCTCAAATCCATGGTCAATCCTGAACGAGAACTTTCTTACTATGCTGTGACAGGAAGATTTCAACAGGAGCCTGCACATACAGAAACTAACACACACACAAGCTAAAACCTGGCAAAATCTCAGAGGTGAAGTGCTCACCATTCTGCTGAAGCCAGGACAAAGGGTGAGTATACCATTGCTGCCAACCATCTGATGCAGTCTTGACCGGGTGAGGTGGGTGTTCACTGCAAGAATCTTGAGATGAAGGCGGGCATCGCGAAGATGAAAAAAAAAAATGGAAAGAATGTATTCCCTTCATTGGTACATGGTTGTGCCTCTATTCAAGTCTCGAGCGGTTCTGCCTAACACGGGCTCCAGGATGGCCTTAATAAAATAACTCCTCACGGGCTTGTGGTAGTTGATGTCTCCTTGGGAAACTTAGGGGAACTTGTGGTAGTGTCAGTGCCTTTATCAGGCAGTCGACGACCTCCTCCCTTTCGTGTCTTCTCCTTTGGGTCCTCCCCTTTGTGTCTGCTTACAGTGTAGAGGGGTGACGCTTTTTTGCGAATGAGGAAAATTGCCTTCACACAGGAAAGCAAGCGGGAATGTTTCCCACGTGACTTGGGAGGTTGAATTCCAAGACGATCATAACAGCCTCTCGGGGATGAGGGCAATTACTTCGACATGGGAAAGCGCGCTAGGATGTTTCCTACATTTGAGAGGCCGATCATAGCAGTACACATGCATTCACATGGAAAGCACTTGTTTAGTTCCTAAAAACTACATATTTTGTGCTTTTGATCTGTTGACAGAAGTCCCGATTAGGATAAAAGGGTTTAGTCCTCTTGAATCTAAATTTACTGAACTGGCTGGTATGGGCTTTCCCTTGCACTTGAACTAGCGTATTTGTTGGCGCCTGTTGTTGCTGTCATCATGGCAAAAAGATGTTGGGGACCTCAGCAGTTTGGCTGTATGCTGGAGTGTTGTCATGTTAAAGGAGCCTTGTGGTCACATCATGGTGGTTTGCATGTGGCTGCCTGAACATCGAGAGCGTCATTTCGTTGTCACTATCTTCATCATGTCATCATGCAGGAGTAGTTAAATGCTACAGCTGTAATAAACTATGTTCTGAAGTCTCAATAGGTTCACTATAGGTTGCCTAAGGGTGCTCTCTGAAGAAAGTGAGCTTCCTGCCATCATCATTAATAATTGTCCTTGCTCTGATTGTTGTCATTGTCGTCATTCTGGTTGCTGTCCTTGTTACGTTCTCGTCAGCAGTGGGACAGCTATCGCCATTTAGTTTTATCATGTAAAGGTGGCCTAGGCCATCCATATCGTGGCGTTTTCTTTTATGCAGGCTTTACGTGGCCTCTTGTGAACATACTTGCGCAACAATAATTGCAATAGATGATGCATTTTCACAATTTCTCGCTGGAATGCATACACGTTTCAAATCTTTCTCAATCTGGCCGTCAATGAAAGGTGGCTTGTGTGAGCCAGTGTGTGTACTTATTTCAGAGCATGCCATGTCATATGCCAGAAGTCCATTTCATTTCTGGTTCAGATGAGTTCTCAAAATCGCCATTGTATCTTTACACTTCCCACAAGCATTTCTCAAATGAAATAAATGCCCATATGGGACACATACTGCCTAAAAATTTGCGAGCGCTCTTCTCACCACTGACAAACGTCTGTCCAACAAAGCAAGTGTAACTGCCCCAAGTATTTGTGAGTAGCATTGCTTCTTTCACAAAGAACACCAGTGAACGGTAAGGTGCACCCGCTATTGCAGACAAAAAAACTTGGTCATCACTGAGAAACTTATCCTTGGTCTACTTGTTTTTACCTTTCTATGTTTACATCTTGCTGCAAGAAGCAAACTCCTCAAAATTTGTAACATAAGCAAGATTTATTGAATGACTGTACTGTAGTGATTGACTAGTTAAAGGGCCCCGAAACGGTTCGGACAAATTTTGTAGGTGCATAGGGTACAGCTTAAGTAGAGCATTCGCACCACAATTTAAGTGAAGCATTACGTATTAATGGAGTTACAAGCGATTAGAAATTACCCTCCTCCCTAGCCATGCTTTTCCTCCTCAACTCGCTCGCCGAGCGAGCGGCGCTAAGCTCCGCCTTCACTGGTCCTGCGTCGCGATGCGACGTCACATCGTCCACTTCCGGTTGTTGGAGCATGCCTCCTCCCGCGCGAGACCTCTCCGCTGGCCGTCGACCGAGAGCCATCGAAGCAGCGTGCGTTGCGAGCATTCTGTCGTAGCGCCGAAGGCGTCCGGTATTCCGGTAACCACAGGCAAGCTGGTCATTTCGGCAAATGACTGGAGGCATAAACTCAAGCTGATGAAGGAACTTAGAGTAGAAGAACCTACTCTAACGACTCCGTACGTTTGTAGAAAATCGTCAAAATCGTTTCAGGGTCCCTTTAAGTACTAGGAATACTTGGATGTGACTGAGCTATATCTCATGCGATTTCAATCAAGCCAGCTTCAAGCCTTCCAAAGTGAAGGAAAAATGTAGCTGGCATCAGAGAGGGTCACACTCTCCTCTTGTGGGTCCTCTACAACATGCAGCACCACAATGTTCAGTCAGCATCGTTACAAATGTATGCTCTGATCATTGCATTTTTTTGTTAACAGTATTGAACCTTAGTGCACCTTTAAAAAGTCTGTGAAGAGCTTTAAATTAAAGGCATATCTAATGCCATGGCTGGCTCAGAAAAAGACTGCTAAACCAAGCCTGCGCATTGGCGAGAAGTAGATGTGCACCAGGTGCAGGGCATGCCGCATGAACAAATATATTGTCACGTTGTAGTGGCAATGAGGAAAACAGTTGCAAAACTGTCAATAGCTTAACTAACTTTTTATTGGGTGAGCCTGTAGCCACAAAAGCAAGTTAGACTCGAAGCACAGCAATAGCGGCGAACACAGTCTGCGATCGGTGGAAATCTGATCTGCAGACCAAGCACATCGGCTTTTTTACATGATTCATCAAAGGTTCCAGAATAATCGCTGGTGCCTATGTGTCTTCCACAAAGTACTACACAATTCACGTCGCGCATACAGTCGGATTACTTAAGGTTCGGTGAGAACATACAATGGATAGAGCCATCGATAACATTCGAGAAACTTCTGATACTTGCAGGCACGTCCTGCACTGCGTGGTAATGTTTGATCTTTGTTAGCCGGGGAAAAGCGGTCACCCGAGAAAGATAACCAAGCACACGTGTCAGTGCGCATATGTCAATATAAAAACAATGCCATTTGCTCTTTCGGTGGTCTGCCTCGATTTGAGGGCCACACCATGCCAAGGTTGCGACAAAAATAGTCCGTATTACGCCAGTGCATATATAAATTTTTTTTTTTTTTCACATAAGGCCTGCATGTTTTCTTTTTAGGACTTATTTAGGCCTGAATTAATTTTTTATCAGTGTGCAGGAGATTTCCAGACAGCATAAGATACTGTGATTGCTGTTTGAAATGTTAGCTTCTCCTGTACTTGCTTTGCTTGTTACCGTGTAGTGGAGTTCTGCATTGCACTTGCCTCTCATTTCAGGAACTGGCCAACACTTGCATTTACTTGTGCCAGTTCTGCCTCAAGTTCACAAAAAGTCGAGCGTTACTCAAGAGACATTTGGTGAGGAAACCTTTTGACTTGCCATGAGGCTTGTTAGTTGTTTCGTGACAGATTTCCGCATTGTTTTTCATGCAGCTTCACAGTTATGCTGTTTATCATTGTAAGAAGCTTTCTTTCTTTGTATTATTGCTGCATGCATATGGCATGAGAGTGATTAGCTGGTACTTCAACTGGAACTCAAGCTTCAGCTGCCAGGTATCTAGAATAAGTGTGTGTGCTAGAGTAGGGTTTAAGCATACCTTATAACTAAGGGTGGTCCACCAAGGACCACCTTAGTCCAGCTGGTGCTTCTGGATTTTATTGCCATGCTAAGTTGTATTTGACCTGGCTCTCTCCCCCTTCTCCATTAATTTTCCCATTACTTTCCCCACCCCAAAATTTACAGAAGTAACCTCGCCACACAGATTCAAATTAACAAAGCCTTTGTACATTTCATGCATGTTTCAGCTGTATCTGCTGAAATGTGCATTCGCCGGAAGCATTTGGGCTTCCTCCTCATGGGGTGGGGTCCTCAAGGCGAGAGAGATTAAGAGCCCATTAATTAGAAGTTGGTTTGGAATAGTCTGTGAAAGTATAATGATGTCCATCAATTAGGCTGTGGGCACAGGTTGTAAACTTGTAGCCATGGAAAAATTCAAGCCTCCTACTGTCCTCTGGCATTATCTGATATGAATGGGTCTTTTCCTACTGCAACATGTTTTTTAAACAGTAGTTTAATAGGGCTTTTATTGTAATCTTTGATATTTCTATTTTCTTATGTTCAGTATTCCTGTATAACAACAAGTCACTCACGAAGAGACATTCGAGCCTAAATTGGCATTGTTTCACAGATATATGCACTGTAACAAGGTTTACTGACCATGAGCCCATGGCAAGCCTATATTGTGTTTCATGCATAGCAGGCAGCCCTCCTGAGGCCAGAGAAGCTTCTTGCAGCCGTGACACCAAGAAATAGTGTGTCACATGAAAGATAAACATATGCATTATGTAATTCGATATTACATAAACCTCATATTTTGATGTTGTAAAATATTACATAATTATTACATAGAAAGTGTTTTAGACCTAAAACCTATTTACTACTAAATGAGCGCAGCCACATTTCTGTGATCAGCATCCACAATGCACCACTTGTACTCTCGACAACAGCATTGCACATTGCATACGCGGAAGCACAAAGGGGCACGTATAGTATGCGATGCACTCTAACTTAAATTTTGCAACTTGTAGTTGCCATATATGAAATTGTTATTCTGTAGAAAGCGTTGCAGATTGAAATTGCATTCTAAAATGACTTCTGTGACGACACTACTTGAGTAGCTTCTGCTGTGTATGAAGCAAAGTAAAGTAAGGTCCTGGACTGAGCAGTTATAACCAAGCAGAAGCACGAGCTACAATGCTGAGGCTTGTCTTTTTCATTTCAATAACCAAACAGCAGCAGCAATGCTTTGGCTTTCTTCATCATTACAGTATAACTTCATTATTAGTTCATTGCTGAGGACAACATAACAAGGTGGTAGTCATTTAAAACATTAAGTCAGCAAATTCTGAATTTAAGAAAGATTGCCTGTGTGTTCAATATGGGATGCCTGAATTCGAACATAAAGAAGTTTTTTTTTTTTTTCACAACTTAACAATCATTTAGTGCTATTATTCAATTGACCTCCATAAATTCGACCCTTTAGTTAGCTGAAATTATGCTTTCCTGTGGAAAGAAAAAGCTTTTACTTCAAGGTTTAAACTTTCACTATCATTCTAACTAAACAGATTTGCTGGTAGTTAGATCCCAAGTTCTGCCTGTCAATATAGTAGATGGGCTGTTCTTTTGAGTAAACAAGTGTAGAAATGATCCCACAGCATCATGCAACTCTGTTGACATGCAAGGCAGATTTCAGTTGTCACGCGTTGAAACCAAGGTGCAGCGGTGGCGTAGAGGTAGAACACCCGCCTCGCGTGCAAGAGGTCCGTGGTTCGAATCCCGGTGCCGGCAATTTTCCACTGGATAAAAAAAAAGAAAAAAATCCGCGTGTTGATAAAATTGCACAAACAGGCCTGGAGTGAGGCCTGATTCCGGTGACCAGAACCGGTAACGCACTCCCTCACCAGAGCAGGATTGGACACCCTGGTGCAGTACTTGGCCACAACCTCCTATATGAACACAACAATCAAACCCCGGCCCTCAGTCCCCAGCAGCTGCGAAGCAACTGACCACGGCGGCGGTCAGACCTGCGACGCAGCAGAGGGTGCTAAGAATCACTGGCTCCGGACAGGCCGCCATTGGAATATGAACCTGGCACCGTTTATTGCTAGAACGTTATCTAGTGAAGCGAGTCTAGCAGTGCTATTGGAGGAATTAGAGGGCAGTAAATGGGATATAATAGGGCTCAATGAAGTTAGGAGGCCAAAAGAAGCATATATAGTGCTAAAAAGCGGGCACGTCCTGTGCTACTGGGGCTTAGCGGAGAGAAGAGAACTAGGAGTTGGATTCCTGATTAATAAGAATATAGCTGGTAACATACAGGAATTCTATAGCATTAACGAGAGGGTGGCAGGTCTTGTTGTGAAACTTAATAAGAGGTACATATTGAAGGTGGTACAAGTCTATGCCCCTACATGCAGTCATGATGACCAGGCAGTCGAAAGCTTCTATGAAGACGTGGAATCGGCAATGGGTAGAGTGAAAACTAAATACACTATACTAATGGGTGACTTTAATGCCAAGGTAGGCAAGAAGCTGGCTGGAGACAAGGCAGTGGGGGAATATGGCATAGGCACTAGGAATAGCAGGGGAGAGTTATTAGTAGAGTTTGCGGAACAGAATAATATGAGGATAATGAATACCTTCTTCCGCAAGCGGGATAGCCGAAAGTGGACGTGGAGGAGCCCGAACGGTGAGACTAGAAATGAAATAGACTTCATACTCTGCGCTAACCCTGGCGTCATACAAGATGTGGACGTGCTTGGCAAGGTGCGCTGCAGTGACCACAGGATGGTAAGAACTCGAATTAGCCTAGACCTGAGGAGGGAACGGAAGAAACTGGTACATAAGAAGCCGAATAATGAGTTAGCGGTAAGAGGGAAAATAGAGGAATTCCAGATCAAGCTACAGAACAGGTATCTGGCTTTAACTCGGGAAGAGGACCTTAGTGTTGAAGCAATGAACGACAATCTTGTGGGCATCATCAAGGAGTGTGCAATGGAAGTCGGTGGTAACTCTGTTAGGCAGGATACCAGCAAACTATCGCAGGAGACGAAAGAGCTGATCAAGAAACGCCAATGTATGAAAACCTCTAACCCTACAGCTAGAATAGAACTGGCAGAACTTTCGAAGTTAATCAACAAGCGTAAGACAGCTGACATAAGGAAATATAATATGGATAGAATTGAACGTGCTCTTAGGAACGGAGGAAGCCTTAAAACAGTGAAGAAGAAACTAGGAATTGGCAAGAATCAGATGTATGCGTTAAGAGACAAAGCCGGCAATATCATTACTAATATGGATGAGATAGTTCAAGTGGCTGAGGAGTTCTATAGAGATTTATACAGCACCAGTGGCACCCACGACGATAATGGAAGAGAAAATAGTCTAGAGTAATTCGAAATCCCAAAGGTAACGCCGGAAGAAGTAAAGGAAGCCTTGGGAGATATGCAAAGGAGGAAGGCAGCTGGGGAGGATCAGGTAACAGCAGATTTTTGAAGGATGGTGGACAGATTGTTCTAGAGAAACTGGCCACCCTGTATACGCAATGCCTCATGACTTCGAGCGTACCGGAATCTTCGAAGAATGCTAACATAATCCTAATCCATAAGAAAGGGGACGCCAAAGACTTGAAAAATTATAGACCAATCAGCTTACTGTCCGTTGCCTACAAACTATTTACTAAGGTAATCGCAAATAGAATCAGGAACACCTTAGACTTCTGTCAAGCAAAGGACCAGGCAGGATTCCGTAAAGGCTACTCAACAATAGATCATATTCACACTATCAATCAGGTGATAGAAAAATGTGCGGAATATAACCAACCCTTATATATAGCTTTCATTGATTACGAGAAAGCGTTTGATTCTGTCGAAACCTCAGCAGTCATGGAGGCATTACGGAATCAGGGTGTAGACGAGCCGTATGTAAAAATACTGAAAGATATCTATAGCGGCTCCACAGCCGCCGTAATCCTCCATAAAGCAAGCAACAAAATCCCAATAAAGAAAGGCGTCAGGCAGGGAGATACGATATCTCCAATGCTATTCACAGCGTGTTTACAGGAGGTATTCAGAGACCTGGATTGGGAAGAATTGGGGATAAAAGTTAATGGAGAATACCTTAGTAACTTGCGATTCGCTGATGATATTGCCTTGCTTAGTAACTCAGGGGACCAATTGCAATGTATGCTCACTGACCTGGAGAGGCAAAGCAGAAGAGTGGGTCTAAAGATTAATCTGCAGAAAACTAAAGTAATGCTTAACAGTCTTGGAAGAGAACAGCAATTTACAATAGGCAGCGAGACACTGCAAGTCGTAAGGGAATACATCTACTTAGGGCAGGTAGTGACGGCGGATCCGGATCATGAGACGGAAATAATCAGAAGAATAAGAATGGGCTGGGGTGCGTTTGGCAGGCATTCTCAGATCATGAACAGCAGGTTGCCATTATCCCTCAAGAGAAAAGTATATAATAGCTGTGTCTTACCAGTACTCACCTACGGGGCAGAAACCTGGAGGCTTATGAAAAGGGTTCTACTTAAATTGAGGATGACGCAACGAGCTATGGAAAGAAGAATGATAGGTGTAACGTTAAGGGATAAGAAAAGAGCAGATTGGGTGAGGGAACAAACGCGAGTTAATGACTTCTTAGTTGAAATCAAGAAAAAGAAATGGGCATGGGCAGGACATGTAATGAGGAGGGAAGATAACCAATGGTCATTAAGGGTTACGGACTGGATCCCAAGGGAAGGGAAGCGTAGCAGGGGGCGGCAGAAAGTTAGGTGGGCGGATGAGATTAAGAAGTTTGCAGGCACGGCATGGCCACAATTAGTACATGACCAGGGTTGTTGGAGAAGTATGGGAGAGGCCTTTGCCCTGCAGTGGGCATAACCGGGCTGATGATGATGATGATGATGAAACCAAGCTGGTTTTTTGCCACGTCATGACGAAGGGTTGTGCTAGTACTGTCATCACATAAAAGAGCTCTAACCTTTGTAGAGTTTTAAGTAGCAGGGAGCTGTGGGAGGCTGCTGCCATGCGCAGCTACAACCCCGAACTTCAGGAAGCTATCCTGAGGTGGGCTGAGGAGGCCTACCAAGAGTAGGATAACCTCCCTCGCCTTCTTCTCGCATCCCTTTCCATTTAAGATAGGATAAGTACCGTTGTTTATCTCTCTCTCTAGATGCCAACTAACAAAGAGATGATGAGTTCAAACTGTGCCGCATCTGGCAACATCTAAAATTGAAATGACATCTAGTAGAATGATCCTTTAGGCTTACTACAGGCAGTGCTTACCTGGACTTCACTTGTGTAGGTAGAAATTGTTATGTGATATTTTCAGTTAACAAATGATGATATCTCAATCCCACTTCTGTATGACCAGTACAAATCTAACATGAGATTAATAAAGCCATTCTGTGTTCTGCCAAGGTTTAATCAAAGAAAACCCGCTGCAGTAGCCCAGTGGCTACGCAGCTGAGTTCGAGATCACAGGTTCAATCTCGGCCGCGGCAGCCCTATTCCTGTTCCTATGCGGCAGAATGCAAAAACACTCGCATACCGTGCATAGGGTGCACATTGTTCCAGAGCTCCCCACTATGATGTCCCTCATAACCTCATAATCAGGCGGTGGTTTTGATGCGCAACCCCCTCCCCCCGCTCCCCACCCTCTTTTTTTCTTTAGTTCAGATGAATTGACTTGAGCAAGCTGTGTGTAACCTAGTTAGAATTGTCCGACTACACCTTGTCATTTCTTCCGATGTGTCATCTTGCTGATCAATATGTAAGGAGTAAAGGTATGTGTTCTATCCAGGAAAATGTGTTCAGAGTGTGGGAGGGAGTGTGTGGGGAACATTCAGTTTTTTTTTTTGAGCTGAGCAGAATCTATTTGAGCAATTGCTAGTTTAATTTTCTTGTGTGTGTTATACATAACTGTAGTGACAATGCAACTGCAATCTTCTTTCCTCAATCAGGTCAAATGCCAGTGGAAGCACCCACCAGGAAATGAGATATACCGCAAGGGTGCCCTCTCCGTTTTTGAGATCGATGGCCGCAAAAACAAGGTTTGATTTCTTGCTTTATTTCAAATTCATGTGCTGCTTGCACCTTACTTGTAGCGGTGCAGATCGAATGGTTGCATAGCTGTCTTCAATATTTGCTTGCCATTTATAATTAAACATCACTTTTAAATGCAAGAAAGCAAAGAAAACACTGTTTATCCAATCGTGCTGAAGTGCCCACACCTTATTTTTGTTGACGCTGTAGGCTCTAGCAGCCCCTGTAATTTATTAGTAGGGGTAGAGAAAGGCACCTGCTATAACAGTTTACCACCTGTAATTTTTCATCATCATCAGCCTGGTTACGCCTACTGCAGGGCAAAGGCCTCTCCCATACTTCTCCAACAACCCCAGTCATGTACTAATTGTGGCCATTTCGTCCCTGCAAACTTCTTAATTTCATCCGCCCACCTAACTTTCTGCCGCCCTCTGCTATGCTTCCCTTCCCTTGGAATCCATTCCGTAACTCTTAATGACCATCGGTTATCTTCCCTCCTCATTACGTGTCCTGCCCCTGCCCATTTCTTTTTCTTGATTTCAACTAAGATATCATTAACTCGCATTTGTTCCCTCACCCAATCTGCTCTTTTCTTATCCCTTAATGTTACACCTATCATTCTTCTTTCCATAGCTCGTTGCGTCGTCCTCAATTTAAGTAGAACCCTTTTCGTAAGCCTCCAGGTTTCTGCCCCGTATGTGAGTACTGGTAAGACACAGCTGTTATAAACTTTTCTCTTGAGGGATAATGGCAACCTGCTGTTCATGATCTGAGAATGCCTGCCAAATGCACCCCAGGCCATCCTTATTCTTCAAATTATTTCAGTCTCATGATCCTGATCCGCAGTCACTACCCGTCCCAAGTAGATGTATTCCCTTACCACTTCCAGTGCCTCACTACCTATCGTAAACTGCTGTTCTCTTCCGAGACTGTTAAACATTACTTTAGTTTTCTGCAGAATAATTTTTAGACGCACCCTCCAGCTTTGCCTCTCCAGGTCAGTGAGCATGCATTGCAATTGGTCCCCTGAGTTGCTAAGCAAGGCAATATCATCAGAGAATCGCAAGTTACTAAGGTATTCTCCATTAACTTTTATCCCCAATTCTTCCCAATCCAGGTCTCTGAATACCTCCTGTGAACACGCTGTGAATAGCATTGGGGAGATCCTATCTCCCTGCCTGACGCCTTTCTTTATTTGGGATTTTGTTGCTTTCCTTGTGGAGGACTACGCTGGCTGTGGAGCCGCTATAGATATCTTTCAGTATTTTTACATACGGCTCGTCTACACCCTGATTCCGTAATGCCTCCATGACTGCTGAGGTCTCGACAGAATTAAACGCTTTCTCGTAATCAATGAAAAAAAAAATTAAATTATGGGGTTTTACGTGCCAAAACCACTTTCGGATTATGAGGCACGCCGTAGTGGAGGACTCCGGAAATTTCGACCACCTCGGGTTCTTTAACGTGCACCTAAATCTAAGTACACGGGTGTTTTCGCATTTCGCCCCTATCGAAATGCGGCCGCCGTTGCCGGGATTCGATCCCGCGACCTCGTGCTTAGCAGCCCAACACCATAGCCACTGAGTAACCATGGCGGGTGTATTCAATGAAAGCTAGGTATATATAAGGGTTAATTATATTCCGCACATTTCTCTAGCCATATTCACCATAGCCATATTCACCATAGACCATATTCACCATAGTGTGAATATGGTCTATTGTTGAGTAGCCTTTACAGAATCCTGCCTGGTCCTTTGCTTGACAGAAGTTTAAAGTGTTCCTGATTCTATTTGCGATTACCTTAGTAAATAGTTTGTAGGCAACTGACAGTAAGCTGATCGGTCTTTAATTTTTCAAGTAATTTTTATTATTATAGAAATTATATGGACACTCCAGGCGAATTTACGCCATCACCTTTGCCGCGAGGTTCCGTATAAACTGACACAGCCAAATTTAAGGAAACAATATGCACTACTGTGAGAACCTGTTAAAATGTTGTGTTTCCTTATTAAGTGTGTTTCCCTGATAATTTTTATGCTTTGTGACTTGTTGCTTGCTCCTGACGTTTTTATGTAACGTTTTTTTTTTTTGTTCCTTATGATGACTACACTGACTCGTTGAAACAAAAAACATATGTCTTATAAATGTTTTTCTTTTTTTGTATGCTGTACCTGAATGTACACTTGCTTTTCTTGTAGCCCGCCTCCCCCCCCCCCCATTGTAATACCCTCCTTCGAGGGCCTTTAGGGGTATTGTAAATAAATAAATAAATATAGTTCAAGTGTGAAAACATTGCAGCCATGCGCCGTATGCTGAAGCTGCGAGTGACAGCGTGCGAGGGTGAGCCGAGAAGTATGGCAGCTTGGTGCGGCAACGTCTTCTGGTGCTCACAAGAAAGAAAGGCGAGGAGGATGCGCACTGTCTTCTCATGTGCGCAAGGGGGGGGGGGGGGCGGGGAGCGGGAGATGTGCGTGCGCTAGGTGGTTTTGGCTAGGAGATCGAAGGGTGTGGGGAAGGGAGCAGGTTAGTGCGCACCTCATCTTCTACTCCAGCTGCGACGGCGGAGCGTGGCTCCACGCATCTTATTTTGGAGCCAATCTGCGTTGGCTTCGAAGGCCAGCCGACCCGATATAGCTCATAGAGCGAGATGTGTTTTGTGTACATGCATCACAACGTGCTTGTTAGTTAGTAAGCGAATGTTTACTGCTGGTTGTGCAGCTGATAAAATGTCTAACCTTACTTCGTATAGCTGTCTTATAATTTGCTATCGCAATCATTGCTTCACCTGTCGGGCGAAAATGTGACTTTTTGTATTCATGTACAAAAAGAAAATGAATTTATTTTTGCCTTAGTGTCACTGCAACTATCAAGAGTGCACGTCTTTTTCCTATTACCATTATTGATTTTGGTTCAGTTTCTGTGCATGATATTTTGCATGTCAAAGTTGTTGCTAATATTAAGTTATTCATATGACCTGAATATCTACCTGAAGCAAACACTTCATGTTTTTAAATAAATTCTTCTGTCTCTGCTACTGTGCACTTGACAGTTTTTCATCATGCAGACCAAATTCATTATCATTATGCTTTCGCCTGCTCTGTCAATCAAGGGCAACTGTCATGGCACTGACACAAGTCGGAACAAAAGAAATCATCGACAATTACGATACTCCCTAGTGCGAAATTCGAGCGAAGCTCTACACTTCTTGTCATGTCGCGATATATTGGCTGGCGCATACAATCTGTCTCATCTGGCACATTACAGACGAGTGAAGTGTGGCACGACGGCCTCACTAATCAGGACAATGCGAGAGGCAGCATGTGGGTGACGCATGGGCATAGTTCAGAGCAGCCGCCGCAAGCAGGTCTTTGCACATGCAGCACTTTGTTCTGACATGCTCGTCGAATGCCTTATCGAGTTTGTCATTATTGAACAGACGACACTAGCCACCCTTGCGCTATCTTGCCATAGAAAGCACCATACATACTAGAGGTCAAATGCACGTGGTGCACCACCGCCACCTTTAAAATGCAGCTGTGGCAGTCACGTGGCGGCATGAAAATTGCGACTCTACTCTGTAGGTGTGACATGTCCCATGCTTTTTCCTTTGTCTGCTGACAGGTCGACGCTGTGTTTACATTCTTCATCCTTGGCACTAGTCATGTCTTATGAAGATGACGTCATTGCCACTGATCATAATCATGTTGGTGTGCTCTCTTCTGTTGTGGCGTCACCGTGTTCCCAAGTATTCAGGGTCCATCTTGTCCTACGGCATCGGATATAGCGCACTGTGTCCAAAAACCTTTCCATCAGGACGTCTCAGCTTAGACTCATCATTGCAAACAACAATCTCAAACCATGAAAATTGAAACAAGCATGAAAAAGACCAAACCAAGCAAATCAAACAAGCGTGAGCGAGAGCTGACTCGAGCAGATGATAGTATGAAATGAGCAGTCTGACCGAGACCAGATACGGGTACGCGTCAAGCAGTCGGGCGGGTCTGCATAACACCACTTTCCCATAGGTACACCACTGAAGGGGCCACTCTAGCTCATTCGTCTCCGCCATTCACGGCTTCTTTCTTTTATCTCATGCTCCGCGTTCACTTTTTCATTGTTTGCTGGCATCACATAAATGTAGCTAAAAATAAGCGGATGCCGCCGCACGCTCGCCACGTTTCTGTCAGTGTGGCCAGGCTCTATGAATGTGTTTTCGGATAACAAAAAATAGTAAATGGGCTTTTTATTGTATTCTTTGTTGTTAATGACTAAGCAACTTGGAAAACGGTTTTTTAGAGGCACTTACACATGGTGATTTCCGCACTTTTCATCGAGCTGTAAGCATTTTAGCAGGATGGCTTTGCGCTGTCTGACTACGTTGAGCGGTGGCATCGCAGAGCACAGACGTTGCAGAAGGTTATGTGGTTCCCCAACAGTTTCGTTAGTTCACTTTGTGTAGAAAACACATTCTGGAGATTCGTGTTTACTTTAGTTTTAGTTCCTGTCCTAAACCCTCCTCCAACAACAAGCGTTTAATACTGCAACCAAAGAGGATAGAATTATCAATATTTGGCGTGAAATGGCTCTCGTTCTCGATGCCCCATGGAGCGAAATCCATGGGCCACCTGGGCCCGCACAGTGGTGTCAGTACGAATTGTACACAGCGAAAAACAAATTTTGGGCCAAACCATTTATACGGTGGCAGATTAACCAGCGAAGCTGTGCCAAGCAACTATGGCTAAGCTCCACGGCCAGAAACATTCTCTTGAATTTGGAATTAGCCTCGCTCCAAACGCTTCGCCACGCTGTATTTAAAAAGAAAATAAAAGAAAGTGGGGGCAAGTTCGCTCCTACTTGAAGCAAAAACGGGCATGAAAGCCGATGAAAAATAAATGAAAAGGGGTGTAAAACTACCCCAATCGCTAAATTAGGAGAAAAAGCCAATTGGAAAAATAACAATTGGGCACGGTAACTTGTGGTATCCTAAGGGTCTGGTCAACGAGCACAGAAAGCACTCATGCAGAGTGTTTATTTAAGACTGCAGTTGATGAATGAGTGAAAGGGTGAATGACAAATGACTGAGACTGCAAGAGCCCTATCCGAGTGAGAAAGCCTTTGGGTGAAGGATGACAGGGGCAGGTTATGGTGACAGGATTGGAGGCCAACCGGAGGCATTGTACCAGTATCTGGAATTAAAAAAAAAAACAAGTACAGAGGCAAAGCAATGACTGCCCAGGGCTGCAAGAAAGGCTAACCAGGCAGTCATCGCAAAAGAAACAGACGGGCTCACACGCACACCCCACCGGCCCACAGAACCAAGAGGGCTCAAGAAGGTGCATGATTATCAGAAAATTGGGGAAAAAAGATACCAATGGTAGGGTGCAGTGAGAACTGAGGTGAGGCACTTCCCATTGTAGTGAGACAGTAGATGTTAATGTTGTAATGGAGGTGGTATGAAATGAAAGCACGAAAAATACAAGAAAATAGGAAAAAGGGAAGAAAAGGTACGGAAAGAAAAGTAATAGGAGAAACGAAAATAAGAAAAAAAAGACACAAAGAAAGGGAAAAAACAAGACAATAATCAAAATGTCAATAGGTTGACCGCACGCAGCTGATCGCTCAAGGCAAACATAACTAAAAGGCCATGAGCAGTTATACACAGCAACTGCACTGGGCTGATTGAAAATAATAGAAAAGCTGGCAGCAACCGTTAGAGTCGCATGACAAGCACGATGACACAGCCCATGCCAGTACTAACTCCAGAGGAGGAACCAACACTTGCTGCCAGGTGCCAAACCAGCATCATCGCCAGCAGAGTGCATAACCCGCAAGTCTACAGCTGGGGCCGCGAAGCACCGCGCAAGGTGCAGGTTAAACAGAGTGAAGGTGAAAGTACTCTCATCACCAAAGGCAACGCCGTGTAAAAATGGCAGAGGGAGTGGCAAAATGCCGAGAAGCATAACCGGCTTTGTCGTCGATGTAAATTTGACAGCAGCAGTCGTATTTACATAAACATTCTCTTGAATTTGGAATTTGCCTCGGTGAAACTCGAAGGAGGTGGCAACTTGCTCTTCTGCCACTTGGACACAGACTCAAATGACCTAGCTTGATGCTTATGAGCGACCACCAGTGCCCGATCTCATCAGTAGCTTGCACTTGACAGCAACGATTAGACTCTTGCATCTGCTCATGCTGACGTTCTTGGAGCCACAGTCATTGGCCGCATTCTCCGCTTTCACATGGGCACGTTGTCGTTGGTTGTAGCGAAGCCTCTGCTGTCGACACCTCTCCTCGTAATAGGCTTGTTCTTTGGCCGTGCACGCAATGCGTGGTCTTCCCGTTTTCCCCATTTTTGTTAGAGTTGCAACCGTTGCAGTGGTCTACCTCTGCAATGCACAATCCAGTTCTTACCCACCATGGCAGCTACTGTAGCGCGCATCCCCATATTTTCCCACCACAACTGCTGCGCCGTTGTATTCAGGTCAGACACAGCTGGCAGCAACGGTGGTCAGAACGGGTGCACTCCCCCACTGCACAGCTGCAGCGCTTGGTGAAATCACCTGTACTTTCTTCATTCTGCACCATACTATCGTTCGTTACCTTTCTTGGTCACTTTACAGAAATTAGCCAGCCCAGATACCCCTCCTACGAGACCATGCATATGGCTCAATCATGCAGGTCCGTCAGGTAAACCGCTTCATAGTAATAGTCTTTTTCGGAGTCCTAATAATAAGGAGACCCTGCAACAGTGGGAGTGAAACAGTAAAGGTGGTGAGAAGGATTTGGATGATGCCACTGTAATCTGCAAGCGGCACTTCGAAGCATACTTAGTGTGTCAAAATTTCATGTGATGTGCCCCAGTTGACAAAAATGATGCGGTGCCATTAAAAATCTTCCCCGATGCTCTAAAGTATGCATGAAAGCCTGTTGCTTGGAAAAGAAAACAGCGCAACCTGTGTAATCGAGCACCACCAACAGTTTTGAAGACGAAATATTAGTTCAGATAAGCCATGCTAGCTGATAGCATCCACGCGACAGTTCTAGTGACGCTGGCATCACCAGTGAATTCAGTGACTAGAAAACCCCATCACCCTTCAGGAAAATTAACTTCTTAAAATGTTGTAAACATGGGCAAAGTTTACCTTTTCTGTCACTCTTCTTTCCTGCCTTTCAAGTAATAATCCACACTTATGTAGAACAAAGGTTTTAAACAGAATATTTCATGGTAATTCTAATTTTTGAAAGGATTGGTAAGAAAATTGCACTGCACTTATATTTATATCTGTATTGTGAGCACCTCACTGAAGTTTCTAAACCAAAAATAAGTATACACAAATTTGTGCTATTATTTTCATGCTCTCAAACATTCAATATATGGCTGTAACGATCAATGGTGTCCCTCTCATGCGCAGAGAACCTGAAAGTGCATGGCCAAACTAGCCCAAATGCCCACATTTCGTCACTTCAGTACGGTCGTGCAATGGTCACTTCGATGGAGGCACCAGTGAAAGGAAAAACATACGAGCGCTGTGTTTCACTACTCACTGTAGATGGCAAAATAGACAGCTAAGTGGACGGCAGCTATCTTAAGTCTCGTTCCAGTTATCACGAAGACGTCAAAGTAGACAGCTTCGCGAAGACAGTATTGAAGTCAAAAACAATGCAGGCTACTTTCCTGTCCAAACAAGATGTAAAAGGATGCGTCACTTCTTGATGTTGAGAAAACAAAAGGTATTTTTAAATGGATCACGTTCATGTTTAGTTTATCATATCTCAAATGCCCCTGGGGCCAACTCTTTGTTCTTGTCTTTATAAATGATATCCTGGATGTCATCAACTGTAACATCAGCAGGTTTTTCAATGACGATTTTGTGTGCTAGAGCGTCAAGTCAGACGAATCCCACACAGCTTGAGCTACATTTCAGTTACGTGGAAATATAGTGCACGAATATAGTGCCTTCATGATTGTAGCTATACAGTCAGCATTCGAGTTTTGTGAATAACAGCTGTCAGCGCTTGTCGCGCGTGCCCTTGTGGTCATTTGCTTTGCACTTAACCTATTGTAAGCAATGGTGGGCAAACTAATCCTACTACAAGTGCTATGCAAAGTATATATTATTTTTCTTGTGGGTGGCCTATTGGATTCGGCATGCTAATTTAGTTTATTTGTCAGTTTTGTTTATAACAGCTTTATTTATCCTGAGTGTGCTGTAATCCTAAATTTTGTGAACAGGAAAAATGTGTTTTGTAGTCGTGTTTCCTCCTTCTTTTATAGCTTTGGGAATAATCCGTGGAATTTATTCTGGATGCAGACATATGCGCAAAACCTATGCCTCCTGGCCAAGTGTTTCTTGGACCACAAGACGCTCTACTTTGACGTGGACCCATTTCTCTTCTACGTCTTGACTGAGTGTGATAATCGTGGACACCATATTGTTGGCTACTTCTCCAAGGTAATTGCCCACTAGACTGCCAGCCTTTATCTCTTGCAGTGAAACCCCCTGTTTTTTGTGTGTGTGTTTTTTCTGCTTTTCTGCCAACTTACAGCTGACTTTTTGTGACGTAATCGCATTTCTGATGTGTTAGGAACCTAGGCAGAGTAAACATTTGTGCATGATACCGAGCCTTTAGCTTCCACCCATTGACTATGGCCTCTTCAGGTTATGTTGCTTCGGAATGCATTAGCTTAATTTTTTCTAGATGTACCTGGCGCACCATTGAAGAATATAGTACCAGGTACATCAGGGCATTTTCATGTTAGATGCCATTTTATTTATAACCAGTTTTGACTGTATGGCAGCAACAGATTTGCATTGAAATGCCAAAATTTATCTTTGTGTTCACAAAAGTGCCAGGCAACACATTTTTTCTTCCAATAAGTGTTGCAGCTATAACATAAGGAGCTTCGAACTTGCATGCTGCAGGAGGCCGTTTTCAAGCAGATTGACCACACCTAGCATGGATGGCATTTTGTAAGTTTAACCTAACAAAATATATACATATACATATAATTAATGCTGGCTTTGCATCCACATGTCATATACAGACTTGTTTTATTGGAAAAAAGGCTTCATCTGCCAGAAAGAAGTCCCAAATGCTTTCCTGTATGTCAATTTTTTTAGATACACGAGATGTGCGATTTCGACTGCCCTCATGCATACTACTTAGTAGGCGTCATTTTGTACCTTTTTCTAACATGAATTCCTACCAACTAGCTCAACTCTCTGTCATTCTAATTATTACTTAAACTTTGTTTTTACATGCATTTGTGCAATGCAGGCTGCATAAAGCACAACTTTTTGTTTTTGATATTAATTGTTCTGGAAGGAAAAAAGATTATATAAGTGACAACCTGATAGCTTCGCCAAGCTCAAGCATTTGTTATACTTGCATTAGGGAGGGGGAATGGAAAATGGATCATTGTTGCACAGCCTGCGGGTTCGTGGTCACCCCATTCAGGTGCACGACTCGTTCACATATCTGGCGCTGACTGTCGAAACACTCAGCCTCCTCGTCATTTCTGTAGCGGAAATGTCGTTACCGTAACGCGCGTACGCTTGTCGAGAAGGCTCACAAGCGGCTTGCCTACTATATCGATGGTATTGTTGCAACGGAGCTGGAGGCCATTTGTACAGGAGTCGACTTGGCACAGATGTTAAATGAATGCGGGATCAGCGGCCATTCAATCTGCCAAGGTTGATGCTGCATACTGCACTTGTGTCCAGGCAGGCCAGTCCATACATTGTTGCGTAGAACCGTCCAGCCGTGCCGTTTTGTGAACAGAGGCAACGGTAGTATAGTAGCAGCCGAGATTCATTTCGTAACAGAGCTGGACTCTACAATCATTAGCAGATAGCTCTTCGTATCTATATTACTTGGAAGGTGTAACTTTTTATACTGTGCAGATAATTTTCTAGTTCACTCTCGTGAAGTTTCATTTGTCTGGCGAACATGCATTGTTCTTCAAAATCGCACTTAGGTTACACTTGATGTGTAACTGGTGACTTTTTGAAAATTTGTAAAAAAAGATCATCTTTGATTTTTTATTTGGTTTCACAAATTTATGTCCTCATTAGGCTAAACTAAATGCTTGAAAGGCATGTTGCAATGTTTTTGTATTTCTTTAATTGTGGAGCATGCAGTAATGACCCCATAATTACAGTGGCCGTTGTACCAATTAAAGGAAGGCTGTGAGGGCATCGAGGAAGAAGAGTTTCATAAGGAAGATGTTGAAATTTTTTTGCTGAAGAAAATTTCTGGAGGCGTTGCAGTAAATGTAAAAAAATGAGCCTTTTTTTTGTTCATTAGGCATTACTTGTTTCACTTCTACGTGCAAATACAGTGAACTGCTGTCTTTGCATGTATAACAAATGCATTAGCTTATAACGTAAGCAGAATGTGGTTCAAGCCCTGGGGAGCTAGTAAACTGTTACAAGTTGTTTAGCATAGAAAGCCTAAATTAATGCGTTAGAAGCAAGCATGAGAGGGATGTTCTGTATGCTCTGTCAGTGAGTGTAGGGTAGTGCAAACGTCTACTCTGCCCCAAACAATGACAAGTTTGACAAGTTTGAACAATGACAAGGATACGGAGGGTAACCGCAACTGTTGCTTCTTCTAAATGATTCTGTATGCTCTCATGTAGCTCGTTTCGTCGTTTCCCATTGCTTCTTGAAAGCAGTGGGCGTACACAAGTGTCTACCCACCTGCACAAAGCAGCTTAGTAGATGTTGTGTCTGCTGCTGAGCACATGGTCACAGATCCCGTTCCTGGCCATGGCAGCTGCATTCCAAAGGCAGTGGAATGCAAAGGTGCTCGCATGCTTTAGCTGCATGGTAAAAAAGCCACAAGGGTTCTAATACACTCGTTGTGAGCCCTCTACTATAGCATTCCTTATAGCCCATATGAGTTGTATCGGGATGTTATAATCTTGATTCTGTATGCAAGTGTATGGTGCTTGTAGTGACATATGTATAGTGACCTGAGGAAGAACAGAAGTGATTAGCTTTGGTGTTAATCATGCAGGTGACATTATCTAAATTGATCTGTTTAAAACAACAAGACAAAAGCTCAGATAGTGAACTGAAGGCTATTAATGACTTTGAAGTGTACTTCCTGTTGGCAATATGGAAGAAATCTAGAGTGTTTGCACACCCTCTCATCATCAAAACAAAAAAAGACACAACCATCAGGCACACGCAAGAAGGGAACGTTTTGTACCCAATTTTACACCCAAGCTGCAACTAGTTTCTATGTGAGCATGAGCTGTGGCAGTTTATATGCATCTATGCTCTTTATCTTTCTTAATTGGGGAAACATATAACAAGAACCAAATGATTTGCACAAATATTCGCAGGCAAAAAAAGATGTCTAGGAGGAGGTTTCGGTGTGTTAGGGATCTGGGCATCAGTTTGTTGAATAAGCTCCTTGAGTCAAGCCTTCTGTAGTAGCTTCTGAGATTGATAGCTCCTGTAGAACACGTATCATGCACACACACGTGTGTTAGTGGTCCTGATTAAAAATGTTACGACATTTGGAAGAAACACCGTTCAATGAAGACATCTTTTGGACTGTTTCTTTCACTAAAGAGTAGATCTTTTTTTATTAAAGAAAGTAAGTTCAGACATTGCACGCATAGTTAGTATTAAAGGGACTGGCCTGATCAGTCTTAATATAAAATGACCAGGAACCACTATATTAGCACAGTTCAATTGTTCCCTTTCATATTGAACCAAGTGTACAAGGTGAGAAATGTGAAACTGGTGTCAGGCAACTTCTCTACTCCCAGTGTAGGTCCCCAATGAAGCGTTTATGATGTTAAGAGACGACTGCAACAGCTGTAACTGAAGTGCATCAAACTTGCCCCCGTCTTTGTGCATAATGTTTTAACTAAAAAAGTAAGCTATCAGCCGTCTGTCAATACTGCACAAGAAGTGAATTTATAGTTGTGTGCTGCAAATATATACTTGCCACCATGGAAGGAAGAAAAACGAAGAGGGAATGTGATGTCAGGCAGCGAGCCTTCATGAGGCAGCCTTCTCTGACGTTGTTCTCTCCCAGCTTTCACTTGGAGAATCATGACAAATGCATGCATGGCATGTTAGAACCCCAGTGAAAATCATGCCATACATGGCTTGGTTCATGGTAGGTTGGAGTCCTGCTGGTTGCTGGAGTTGCCACCTCTTTCTACAGCTCCTGCTACTCTCTTTCTGCTTGCCACATTTGATGCCTTTTGTTCTTGGTATTGAGAGCTGCAAACATTGTGGCCATTGCAATGACAACACTCATTTCAGAGTGTCCACACATTTAGCCACCCATTGCAACTTTCTAGCAGTGCAGCAGACAAGCAGACGAACCCAACACAGCCACACAAAAAATAAAAATGACCGCTTGCAATCGCCTGCTTTGGTGCTTTTCCCATGATCCTTTCTTTTTATGACTAGGCTTCAAGATTGTCACGTAACTCCCTCCTAATTTTGTTCATTCCTTTATGCTTGCCATCATGTTGAGATATTGGAAAAGTATCGCTTTTGCTTGCTCAGTGGAGAATGAATGCACACTCGTATGGCTGTAGGGGATATCGTATACATTTAGCAGCTCGCAAGGATTGCTTCTGGCATGTATAACTGATTAGAAATAGCTAAAAGGCAAATAAATTTCACTCTTGAAGTCAGTGTGCAACATAGATATAGTATCTCTGATTGTCTAGCATGTCAAAATTACTGTAGGCTAATTTTGTCTGTAGTAGAGCAAAACTGTATGACTTGATCCGTTGTATCCACCTCTTGAGTATACCATAGGCACCAGGTGCTAAAGCATTTTGACCAGCGGTGCCTTCATGCAATGGCGCCGCGAATGTAATGGCATATGACCGTCGGTCCGGTCGCAGCAGATGCAGCCGCCAGCTGCGTTGGCTGATTATGTTCCATTGTTTCTTTTCGTTTGCACTGCTGGAATTCCCTGTGGAACCAAAGGTCTGAACAAACATGTTGCATTTTTATGCAAGAACAGTTACTAAAACATGACTGAATCTGGTGAGGCCATTCAGTTCCATTGGTTTTTATTGCGGTCCCACCAGCTGAAATGGCGTAAAGCCTGGATATGCGCTATTCGTATGCAGCTGCATGTACATTTCAGACACTGCTCTGATTTTGTCAAGTTGTTTTAACATAAATAAAGGAGGCCATTCATTCACAACAGCATCATGTTCTAATTGTGCGTCCTGGCATCCACAGGTGTGACAGCTCTGGAGCTTGAGCACCAAAGGCATACATGGAGATTTACAGTTGTCAAAGGGTTGAAAATTGAGCTTGTTGGTACATTGAAACCCATGCTTTGCCTTTCTTTTCCTGCCATTTAACACTGTTGAAAAAAATTATAGTCATAATTTTGCCTTCTTCCCAGTGGCTCAGTCATTTTCTTCTGTATTATATCTTCTTTCATCGCACTGTCCAGCTCTGGCTGCAGCCGGTAAAGGAGTCTGTATGCTCTGTATCCACAGCGAACGCCAATGCAGCAGCCTGTTTAGAGTGGCTGTCAATGCCGGCCTTACACAGGCTCCGGCCACGACCGACAGTTCTTGTTGTGCCAAGCTACATAAAATAGACCATGATGGAAGATTGGGCTAGTTGCCAAGACATTAAGGTTGTCAACTCATTGCAGGTTGTCAACTCATTGCAAGAAAAGGAAAAAAACAAGCGGAAAACAGGAGAATACCAACACATCAGCGAGCAGCAAGAAAAAAAAAGATGTGCATTTCTTCATACACAACTAGGTTAACATGCACAGCAAAATTACATGAACTGCTGGAGTTCCGTGTCTTTGCTTTCACGGCGAGCTTTGTTTGCAGGGTGCATTTGCATCACAATTTGCACTCGTCTTGTGCTAATAACATAAATTACCACAGTTCTTGTGGTGTTGCTGGCAACAGCAAGATTTAGTGTTGAGGACGATTGGAGAGGACCAGCGCGGGAGGGGAAGCCCCACCGCACGTCGGTCCTTGCAGCCCTGCTCTGGCCTCCCCAAGACGTCATATGGGTGTGAGCTGTCTTGAGGAAAGCTATTGTGTAGTTTGTAATATTTATCTTATTACGCTGTGGCCAGCCTCCTAACTTAATACATCATATCGAGCAACACAGTGGAATTAGTAGTAAAAAAAAACAAAAACAAAGAAAAACGAAAAAAAAACACAAGCAACAACAAACGACAAAATTGTACGCGCAACAAATCTCAGGGACTCTCTACACTCAATCTCGGGGAACCTCTAAACTCGTTAAAGCTGCGGATAGGACCGCAGCTTAATGCTGCGGATAATGGTTAATGCTGTGGATAGGACCTGCCTTGTACAAGTGGTGAATTTTCTTTGGAGCAGATGCTCAAAAATATTTCTTCCAGTTCATCAGGCGTTGGAAACCACAGTGCGAAATTGCTGGGAATGCCATGTGCATCTTTGCCCATCATGTGCACCACATGCCATTGTACCTACTGCTGCCGTTGGCACCGCAGTTCGCCATTGTGCTGCTGGCACCCTTAGATGGCCACCTGTTGCCTATTCACAAGGCAACAGCAATGACTAGGCTGTTAGATAAGGCACTTCGCTGTTTAAAAGTAGTCTGCCACTAGAGTTCCTATGAGTGCGCATGGCGTTTGCTTAAAAGCATAAATGCTATTAGTTTCCTTTGCTCCTTTTTAAACTTAGACTCAAATGGTTCTTAAGTGAATGTTGATGGTATGTTACAGTTAAAGTGTGCATGTTGTGTTTTCGGGTATTCCGTTCAGTAATATATATGCGGCCAGCAACAAGAGGAGATTGTTGTTGATTGCTCGATGCCATCTGAATGCAGTGCGTTTTTTACGTGACCTTGCAGGAGAAGCAATCGCACGAGGACTACAACTTGTCCTGTATCTTGATTCTTCCCCCATACCAGCGTAAAGGTTATGGAAAGCTGCTGATTGAGTTTAGTGAGTATTGGCTTATTTTTTTGGATGGTTATGTACTGTAACTTTATCCCTCAATTTATTAATGGAGTTGAACAAGTTCGCAAGTTGTTTTGATACCATCACAAGTTCGTTTTATAAAAACAAGGCCCTCTTAACTGACTTCACACAGTATTGGCCTACCTGAGATCTGACCATATTGTTACCACTTCCAGAACAAAATGGTCAGTCTGGTGACTTGTAGATGTTGCATGAACATGAAAATGTCATCAAATTATGCCTCTCAACACCAAGAATGCGTAGCAATATTCAGCAACTATGGATATAATGAAAAAGAATTATAATTAGCCGTAAGCAGGATGAAACGTTGAGGCAGCCTGCCCTACCACGTCATCACTGCCATTGTCGCCATTGCTATCCTATGCAACCATGTTCGCAACGGTCGCCTCATCAATTAGAAGCACTTAGTTTCCAAATCTATAGCCGTGCACTTTCTTTTCACTGGCAATGTAGTGCATTGCTGATGACCAGCGGGCAGATAAGCCAACTTCTGCCTCAGCATGCAGTGAATCAAACAAGGCTGAGAAACCACGTGGCCAGGAACAATTTCGATGCAGTCATTAAAGATGAACGCGAGTGATTAAACTGTTTGCAGAACTGTGCTGAATGAGGATCCAGCGAGCAATCTGGGAGCAATGCAGTTGGCGCAGTCCATTTGGGTTTGGGAGGGTGGCGCGGCACAGAGCTATGGGCGCAGCCCATTTGTGTTCAGAGGGATGGAAGGGCGATGGGAGAGAGGCACGCGGAGAAGGCTGGAAAATGAGCGCGTGTCGGCTGTTAAGGCAGAGGGCCATCGTGCAGCAGCTCGACTTTCTTGTTTTCTTTCTTTCTTTTCAAGGATTTTGCATTTCAGTACCTTTCAGCACGTACACCCAGCAGCCAGACTGCATCGTTATGACTGATAATGCAGTATTGGGGCATTGTAGTGAGCGGGTTACTACTGTGGAAAACATACAAAAGTTGACGGTGCAGCAAGTATATTGCTATACTGAGCTATACCAATATATTGTTAAAACCGGTATCGTTATAAGTGGGTTCGACTGTATTGGGCACATTCCTTGAAGAGATGATAGACAGCATGTTCACTTTTGATCAACAAGCTCAAAAGTCAAGTAGAAACTGATTGGTACTCTGGTAGAAATTGGGTTAGACGTGCTGCATCGTAATAATGTGACAGCAACCCATTAGACACCCGCTTCATGCCTTAAAAACCAACTTCGACGAAATTTTGAACGATGTCAAAAGCCTAGTTTAAGATAGCGTTAATATAAAGGACCCTCTTTACAAAATTTTACGTTTTAAATACGAGCAAAAGGCTCGCGAAAAGCTTACAAAATGGCCTTTTTTGATACCAAAACTGAAAAAAATTCCGCCATCACTTCCCGTAATTGTGATGCATGACCTAGAGTACATGGCACCTGAGCATGACCCCCAGAGATAAGGTGGCACCCGTTGCACACTGAAAAATCTCGGAGGCAGCTTGCTGGGACTTGCATCACAGCGACAACCACAAGGTGCACCCGTCATCTTCTTAGGCGTTATTTAAAGACAGCTAATAAGAAAACTGTTCAATTACCAGCCCTGTGGATTTTCCAAGATTGCTTTAGTGGTACACTGGAAGCTCGTTATAACAAAGTTGAAGGGGGGGGGGGGGCCTAAATTACTTCGTTATATCCGTAGCTTCGTTGTATCCCTTATTGCCATTTGCTGCAATGTATGCCTAGTGGGGTGCGCAGTTGTTAACATAGAAATAAGAAGATGGCATTGCGGCCCGCAGGAACCACTCCACGGCCACGCATGCAATGAAATTTGAATAAAGCAACAAAAACATCTCCAGCATGTGCAACACTTGAATTGGCACCTGACGCGATAGCCTTTAGACAGCTGCCTTTTGTTCCATTGTGATGGTCTTTCGCATCCGCTTTCCACTTGGCCTGTCGCGGTCGAGCAGCAGGTGGCACACAGCACTGCGCTCCGCTGTGTGATCGAAGCGGCTAGCGAATATGGCTTGGCGGGCTCGTAGCCTCCAAGATTGCGCCAGTGGCAATGCGATCTAGGAGGCCACACCGACCTGCCAGCCCACACGGTGTGTCGTAGGGAGAAGTGAATGCACAGCTTTGGGCGTGACCCCCGAAATTGCGCCGGGGAGATCTCGTAGGCCAGGTCCAGCTGCAGCTGCCTGCACCGTGTGCCTTAGAGAATGAAAGAAGTGAATGCACTAATCCTTAGCACTGCCGCGCTTAGCTGCGGACTTGCGCAGAATTCCATGTGTCTCCTGAGATTGTGCCAGAGAGATCTAGGAGGGGACGCCCCACTGCGCCCCGCAGTAGAAGCAAATGCACCAATCTTTCGTACAGTCGCGCTGCATGGCGCAGCTCACGCAGCCAGGCACACGCAAGAAAGAGAGAGGGAAGTGGAGAAATGCGATAGTGAGCCGTTGCGGCTGCACAGCTACGCGCGACGGAGAGAAAGGCCAGTGTTGCTTGACGGTGTATTCGATGCGGGGACACCGGAGTTTTCAACTGTCGCAGCGATTGTGTGCTGAACCCCACATAAAACTATGTATTCAGCATGCAATGGTCACATACTTTTTGGTTTCAAAGAACCTACTTCGTTATACCATTAGCAGGACAATTTTACTTTATTAAAATGAGATTCTAAATACATGGATCTCTATGGGAATTTCAAGGGGAATTTCATTTACTTTGTTCTATCGATTATTTCATTATATCACCTTTCATTATAATGAGGTTCTAGTGTAGTTACTACTCATAACAAATCTAGCCAAAGTGAAATTTTGTTGCAGTTGGAGTGCGAAACAAAGATTGTTTCTGCATTGCTGTTTCATTTTTGATTCTTCACTGCTGAACAAGCTTCATCTTTTTCTAAGCGACCTGACCCTACATTGTTAGGACAATAGCCATTTTGCAGTTTGAGGAGTGTAAATTGCATTGGTTTCATCGGGGGTATAGCTTCTACTGCACAGTGTTGCATTCACACTGACTGCAACGAGCTTATTGCATCATTTGCAGCAAGTGATAGCTATCTCAGTCACTGCCTGCTTTTGCTTTGCAGGTTATGAGCTCTCGAAGTGTGAAGGCAAGACTGGCTCCCCTGAGAAGCCACTTTCTGACCTGGGGCTGCTGTCGTACCTGTCCTACTGGTCTGAGGCCATTCTCGAGATTCTGATTAACATGGTCGCTGCCGACAATGAGGAAAGGCCTAGGATCAGCATTCAGTGAGTCACTCATCACATAAATTGATTTCAGATGTGGGAAACCATGTGATTAAGACCAGTGCTAAACAACAGGGGACCACTTTGGCACAAGCGGCAGCAGATATTGTTTTGCAGCTTGTGCCATCTCTAAAGAAACACCTCTCTCTTACTTCCTTTATATATATATATATCAGGGGCGTAGACGGGGGGGGGGTGCTTATGGGGCTTCCGCCCCCCCCCCTGAAGTTTTATCGTGCTGTCATGAACCTCCGGCCAAAACAACCCCAGGTGCTGGAAATCATTGTGGATTTTGTCTAGAATGTATGTCATTTTCATGCTCGAAAAGGCATTTCAGCGCAAACATTGCTAACTCAGACCGGATTTTGCGGCAACGTCCATGCACCGGGAGTCACATGACGTAAGGAGCCTTATCCGAGCACAAAGCCTCAAGGGCGTTTTGATGGCAAGTGGGCTTGCCGCAGCATCTCATGGAGGCTGCAGAATCTGTGGAGTGCATGGATTTCAATTCCGAAACTTTATGGGTATAAAGTTCTCGTAAACTTTTTATGCGAAAGGTGCATTGACATTTCCAAAGTCATGCTTTAGGTTTTCAATTCCGTAACTTTGTGGGTTTGATGTTGTTATAAACAGCTGATGCCAAAGGTGCATTGACTTTTGTGAAGTAGTGCATCGGACCGTACACTGAGACAAGCCAAATCAACACACTATCAGACAAGCAGACAGAGCATGCAGCTAGGTCCGTTGAGACGAAGTGTTGTGGTGGTTCATTTGTGCCGTCATGTCACAGAAAAGAATATCAATATTTTTCTTCACCTGCGCCAAAACACCTATGAAGCCACCAAAGGTAACTATGTTCTTATTTATTTTTGTACTTTGACTTTTATTCGTGAGGACACATTGAGCCTCTTCAATTTTCTTGTTCTACCTGCGGGCTGCCATAGCCAGCCAACGCGCATGTGTTTTTCTCGCGTTGCCCCAACCACTGCGTGGCGCACTTCTGTGCGCATTTGTTTTTCTTTGGCCGAGTGGATTTTCGTCTGGCAGAGTTGTGAACGCTTTCTGGCTAGCAGGCAAGAAAGGAAACAATGGTCGCTCGCGGGCATCACTGCAACACATTTGCTTGAGCGCAACCTCTCCGGCAAGTGTTGCCTCACCGGTGTAGGATACCAAACAGTATACGTATGCTTCTCTGTGGACCAAGCGTCTCACTTTTTTTTTTGTATTCCTTTGGTAGCCACATTGGTGCCCAAGGTAGGCGTTCGATTGTGGCCGACATGCTTTCCTTCGCATTTTTTTTTTCTTTTTTTTTCATTTCGGTGCTCCCACCCCACAAAAGAAAAAAAAAACACGTTGTGGCACAGCGAATTGTCGCATGGTGAAAGTTCGATTTTGTTACTTATTCTTCTTTTGCGGAAAGTAATGGGCCACGAGATGCTTCAGTTGCCAGATACTCCTATTATATTAATGCAATAGCAATTATATGGACACTCCAGGTGCATTGCTGCCATCGCCCTCATGTTCCGTATAAAGTCCTATGCCATAACCGTGACTGTGCACCGCATGCTGTATGTGCGAGTGAAAGCGTAAGATGGCGGTGGTGACATGACATGGATGAGCCGACAATGGTGGTTCAGTGTTTGTGTGCGCAAAGGAGACAAGTGGGGACGAAGTGCGCCGCCTACCGTCGCACGCGGTACATCAGAGGGAGTGGAGGGAGGGGTTGCGGGCCTGAGAATTCTGTGATCTGTGACTGTGCAACATGTTTATTTGCCTTGTTTAATGCACTATATACCATGACTTTTTCTTAGATAAGTAGATTTGTTAGAGACTTATATGTTTCTTTAAATATCTTGTTGCGAGGTTTTGTGTATACAATGTGCTGTGAACTTCGTTTCCAGTGACACTTTTTTGCCCTTAAAGGGAAGCTGAAACACTTTTAGAAAAAAATGAGTTCCCTGCGGCATTCTAGAGTTTTGAGTCCACTGAACACGAATATCTTGTTTAAAAAGGGTGGAAACAAATGCAAGCGGCTGTTTTTTGCAAGAAAACACGCACCAGCGCCTTAGGGCATCGCGCGAACGCCGCTGTTGCCCATGATTGGTCGGGACCGCTTTGACGTCATTCGCGGGGATCGCCGGTCAGCGCCGCTGTTTCAGAGCGTAGCACGCTGTTCTGTTCTGGCTTCACAGCTGAGTTGTAAGCATTATGGAATGTTCTCGCTGTCTCGGAGAGCTTGTATTTTCGTCGTACATGTTCGAACCGACAGCCGATACAGAAAATGATGGCGGCAACGGGGGGCAACAACGATGTTGAGTGTGCCAACAGCGAGAGCAATGTGTGCACCTTCTCGCGCGTTAGAAATCTTAGCTGGTACGTATGTCTTTACATATAGCTGCACATTCCAATGACGGGAGAAAAAACACGCTAAAGTGTCACTGGGAACTAGCTGCTGGAAGAATGCCGAAGCACTAGCATATCATTAGATTGTAAACACGGGTGCAATTCCGCTATGTCATGGACCTTGCCGCTGCTTGTCTAAAGTTCCGTGGTTTTTTGCGTTTTGATACATGATCGCAAACATAAGTCCGGCGTTTGGCTTCTTCACACTCTTCGATTGGTGATGGTAGTGGAACAGGTTCATCAGGGGCTCGGTTCTCAAGGTGCTCTGCTAGAACCTGAAAGAGTGCAAGGCATGGATGTCATGGATTTGAGCATATCATGCATATCGGCAAACATGACGAACAGTTGGATTACTTACAGTAATTGAAATACATTTTCAGTAATTTATGGGATGGATTAGTTGTCTAGTGATTTAGTAATGTGAATGATTTGGTGTCTGTAATTTAATGGCTAAAGTAATTTATTATTTGCATTAAATATGCACCAGTAAGCTGTGTACGGCGCCAGAATGTTGGTAGTGTCATGAGGTGGGGTTCGTGGAGGCACATGGGTTGCAGGGCATGAAATGTTGGCAAGTGTATGTTACCTTGAAGAAAGGTTGGGATCCCTTTATACTTTGCTTTTTGCTTCTTGTATGCATGAAAACTTTTTGGAAGCAATCGTAAAGTAATACCATTACTTTTTTTGAAAGCGGTAATTGGTAATGTAATTCAAATCAAAGAGCGTAATAAGAAAGTAATGAGTGATGTATTATATTTACTTTCAAATAATAATTTTACCATGCGTGATGCATAGCTAGGTAAAGGAAAGAAAAATTTTTTTTTGTCCAGCAGCGATGCGCCTGTATTGGGCTAGACCACGTCGAACGCTGACAAGTTCAATACCTCACAACGTTACTTCATTATTTGAGCCCTTTCGCCCTGCCACGGGCGCGGCTGTGCCGACACTCGTTATGGGCACGTTGCAAGTGCTAGGCGGCGCCCTGTCTTTCCAACCCCTAGCGCCATCTGACGAATAGTCGCGCGAATGTGGTAGGATTACTCGCGGCGTCAGCAGCCCGCGCTGCGTGTTTGGCGTCCTGTCAAACGGTAGCAATGTCGCGAAACAGCGTGCCGATATTAATTTTAACCGGGTTTCGGAAATTACAAGATCTTCATAGCTTTTTTCGTGAAAAGAATATAGAGAAAGGAAGTCGTCTATTTGAAGTGGGGCACGTCTACGACGTGAGGGAAGTGTTGAACTCGCACTGATCGGAAGTGACTGCTAGGTTTATTCCGCAAACGAAAAATAATGCACCACCGAGATGCGTGAAGCTCAGCGTAAGTTACTTTGTTATCTACGGTGTGGACGCATGAAATTGTAGGCGAAATTGATTCTTGAAGGTCGGCGACAGCAGACAAATCCTAGCGGGGAGCTGCGATTACCGTGCTGGCATCTCAGGAAAGTGCAAGGACGCCGCGGTAGTTTCCCTGTACACACAGGTCGGCAAATACGAATCCAAAACATCTCATCCAAGAACGTGGGGCGTACGAACGACTCGTAAGACCTATTAGAGGTATTCTAACGTTGCTCTCCCCAAACAGAAAAAAAAGGGGATGAACGTACCAGTTGTGTTAGACTGCGCTGGGAAAATATTTTCGCCGATAGTGCGATACTTTTATGTTGCAATTTTTCAGTGCGTGCAAGGGAGGTTCCAATAAACCATGTTATCAAAAATTTTGGTGATCTCATCTGCCCCTTCGTTGATATGCTGGGCGCAGAAGGGGGTATGCCAGCTCAGCCGGCTGCAACCCCTCCTCAAATCTCTCAGTAAGCCCTAGCGCTGTTTGGATGGGAGAGGATTGGGAAAGAGTTCCACAGCTTTACTGCGGTACAGTGTAGGAACAAACTACTTTGTTTGATGCATATCCTGGTACGCACTGCAGGCAGTGGCGTAGCAGGGGGGGGGCGGGGGGGGGGCTCCGGGTGCAAGGGGTCAGTGAGTGGGGGGGGGTGTCATATACGTCTGGAGACACACGGAAATTGTTGGTATCCTCGCCTTCCTCCAATAAACCTGGGGGAGGGGGGGGGGGGGACAGAAGACCTATGGGCCTCGGGTGCCAGACGACCTAGCTACGCCACTGACTGTAGGTGTCCCGTTGCTGCCATCATTGCTGTAAAAGTAAAGAATTCAGCGTTATAACGCACTTGGCATAACGCCGGAACATAAAACAGTCTATGCCGTCGGACGAGCGCTATCCAGTGTTGACGCCGTTCTGCTTCATACGGTCGGCTTGGAAACCTGTAAAACTTTGTTCCTCGTGAGTTGGTGTACGTGCTGTTGCAGCCCACTACTCAACAGCTCGGGTTGCACTTCGGCATTGCTCAGAAAAGGCAACAGCTACGCGCGAAACAGTGCACATACAGGCTTTCCGAACGCAAGCTGGCCGGTCGTATCCTGCCGGTTCCGCGCTCGCCGCCGCGAGGGGCGCCCTAGTAGGCGCAGGAACTACGTTCGCAACCTGCCTATTGCGGCATTTCGCTGCTGGTAGCAAGCTGCGAGTGCGAAATCTACGGAACGAAGTTTTTACACGCCGAGTTCAACTACTCTAACGCAAGCATGAAAATATTACCGAACGCCTCATGTCGTGCGATTTGAACACGAATGCTGAACAGCTAAACCTGCGGGCACCGCATGGTAGGACGAATAGCAAATATCACAGAATGCGCAAGCGTACCCCCGGCCAGTTATCTCACCGTACATAAACAGCGCCGAACAAACAGCCGTAGTACAGTGTTCCGTGACAAAGCGGAGTGGAAAAACATGATGAAAACCGCAAGAACTTTGCACGCATGTGCATATTGCTGGCTGTGCCTCCACCTCGCTTCGTCATAGGCCGCTGTAAGGCCGTTTGTTCGACACTCACGTGATCATCCGTTTAACAAATTGCCCGTGTGCACATTAAAACCCTTACCTCACCCTTTCTCCTCATGGCGAAGGCCGCTCTTGGAAGTGGCGAGGTGTTTCTCTTGCGGGAGAATATATAGACGCAACAACGCCGGCCTTCAGTCGCGCCGATTTTATTGGAATACTGATTGCCCGCATCGTTGTCAAGCTTCGATGATAATCACTGTCGCGGAAATGGTCTGAACACAGCACAGTTGATTTCGTCGGCAAGAAATTATCTCTCCTCACCGGACGGACCCACTGCGCTGCAAGTTTCTTGTCCTTCGGGAACATGTGAAACACCACATCGTCTCGCCCTCCTGTGTTTGCACAGCCGAATGCTGCTCAGTGCGAGGGCATGTTGGGTGCCCTTGGCTGTAGGCACTCACGCAGCACAGAAAGGAAGCACAGTTAACGAAAATTGCAAAAGAAAACAAACGTGAGCGGCGGCAGATCTCTCGTAGCGTCGTTTAGTAATGCGCAGGATGGAAAAAAACATGCCAGCACATGCCAGCACGCCAGTCTGGCAGTACGGTCCCCAGGAATGACGTCACTCTCGCTGGTTCTCTCCTCCGGCTGCCTCCTCACCCGGCGCTCCGGGAAGCGATGGGGGCGTGTCCGCGGGGGGGATTTAGAAAGCGATTTCGGCCCCTTATATTGACAATACAAAGAAAAAATTTCAGAACCGTAAATTAATAGGTCTGTTCTTCCCAACCCCAGCAATTCATGGAAATTGAAAACCGTTTCAGCTTCCCTTTAAACAAGCTGTATCATTGTATTTGTGTATTCCATTGTATCTTTGCATTTCTAATGCACAAGGGCAAGTCAAATTAAAGTGAACCAACCCACCCTGCGCAATAATGGTTCAGTTCATTATCTGCGAGGCATGCACTTAGCACACAGGCATCTCTCATTTACAAAATGTTCTTTAATGCTCTCATACACTAGGTTGAACATGGTTGCATGACATAATGAACGTTCCAAAAGTTGAACAGCGTGGTGTCGTGAGGTTTTTGACAGCTGAAGGTGCTTCCGAAAAAGAAATTAGTCGCCGTATGGCTGCCGTGTACATTAAACATTTCATTTAATTGGCCACTGTGAAGCATTGGAGCAAACTGTTCAAAGGACGTGAAAGTTGCAAAAACGATCCAAGTTCGGGCCAAAGCCACTGTGCAATCACCCCCAACATAACTGCAAAGGTTGATGAGCTGATCAGACAAGGTCGGAGGATGAGCTTCGATGAATTAGCAGGGTGTATGAACATCAGTCAATCAATTGAAAAAAACTGCTCAAGGGAACCAGATTCGTGTCGGACGATGACGTGAAAGAGTCAGTTACAGACTTTTTGAAGCAGCAACCCAGGGAGTTTTATGAGACTGGAATCACGCGACTCGTTAGTGGGACAAATGTATAAATGCTCATAGACTGCTTCTAAATAAAATACCTTGTTTGTCATATATTCGCACTTCCTCACTTTCATTTGACTTGCTCTCGTATATTTTGCAGAACTCCTGCTTTCTTCATGTGCTCTCTGTTGCGACTATAATTTTGGTGCAATTACTCACGATACACGACCGGTGACAGCTGCTCCTGCGCAATACATTGGAACAAAGGACAGCGTTATTGAGATTTTTCCCTGGCATTTGCATATGTACAAAAATATAAACAAGATTCTTGAATGACAGTTTCATTAAAATATTTCTCCTCAACTTGTTCATTTCATGGTCTTTACATTTTTTATATCAGCAGCATGCACTGCTTTGCTGGTTTAATTCAAACTGATATAGTTATAAAGTTCGTGTGATATTTTCTTTACTTATTAAATAGACTAAAAACATGGAAGCATTGATATCAGTTATCTTGGACACAATTTTTGGAACATATGAGTATATTCTTTTATGAAAAATACGTATTTTACTTGTCTTGACAGTGCATAGCATTTAATTAAGAATTGAATTGCAGCATCTTTGGCAGTGGTAATGAAGTTATGTTTCATGTATTTGATCCTTTGACAAATTTTATTAGGAGGAGGCCGAGCTGCAATGTGAGCCCCCCCCAAACGAAGTTTCTGGCTGTGCCACTGATACATATATACATATATATGCAATTGGTTAGAGAATCGCATGCGTAATGCGAAGATGTGGGATCATTCCCCACCTACAGCAAGTTGTTTTGTCATCCACTTTCATTGCCATTAATTTATCATTTCTTTAATTCAGTTAGTAAGTACAAGTAATTTCCCCTATGTTGTCCTTGGTGTACTTGTTTTTTGGCTTCTCATGATATGGTATATATATATATATATATATATATATATATATATATATATATATATATATATATATATATATATATCAATGAAGCCATGAAAAGCATAGCTGAAGCAAACAGTTCACGTATGCATTTCTAAATTTTGGAATCTGTTCACTTCATAATTATTGAGCCCTTCATTCCCCTGGGTCTTTTTGTATACACAGTATTCATTAAAAGGAACTAAACAAATGGTTAACTGGGTCAGTAACCTACACTTGCATAATACCCTAAATATGCTTACCATGAACTTAGTAAGTCAGAAAATATACAAAAATGAAAGACATGCTTGAAGTTGCCAAACTAGCTATTCATGGTGTCATGAAATTTCGACATCACCTGCTCATAACTAGTCAAGTAAGTAAGGATTGCATTAGCATTCTATAAGAACAAAGGGTCAACCTTGCGAGTTTCATAACATAAACTGTGAAAATACTTTGAAACCTCTGACATCATGCTAACTTACACCAATGCTGTGGTTTGGGCACTGAGTTTAAAAATGGAACCTTGCCTTTCATGAATTTTTATCACTAATAACTAACTTCTGTGGAATAAATCCATATCGAGTATTTAAACATACTTGACTAAACTGAATATGATGTTGCCCTTTAGCATCCTCTTAAGTACAACGTTGGTAAATATGGCATAGCAGGGCAATTGTTAAGTGAGGCATCTGTCACTGTTTCCTTTCCCCTGGTGTCATAGGTGTACGTGCCCTTGCGGTTCTCTATTTTGTGTGAGAATTAAACCGTAATCTTGCGTCTTGTAGTGCGCTCTTAATGTAGCACCCAAATGTTCTTGCTACCTTGTGCACCTGCGTACCTCAGTGTGGGGCTCAGCGTGATGAGCCATATAAGTAGTAACATATAGTAGTAGCATATAACGTTTGTGAAGCATTCTTCAGCAACTCTGGACCAAGAATTTTTAGGAACTCTGGTCTTAGTGCCCCTCACCAATGGGTAGTAGGAAAGTTCACTCACTGCTCTACCTGTGCAGTTCACATGTCATCCAGCATCCTGTTTATCGTGGCCAACCTCCAGTCTACAACTATAATTGTAAATGCTTTGGAAGGAAATGATTTTCCCTTGCAATAATTTGATGCATGTTTAGTAGATGTGGGACTTTTTTCATTGCTGTCTTTACTGTTCCGTTGGGTGCTGCTGACATTCACGATTGTTACTCACATCAAATCTTTTTACATTAAAAATCAATTTTGTTGCTTTCTTCTGAGTGTTCAGCATGGGACTGCGCAATGTGTCTTGCCTGAGAATAATAGTCTGAGAATAATAGATGAACTTGAAAAGCTGAGGACTGCGCAGCCAACATGAAAAATTAAAAGCCAAGTGTTAAAATATGCGAAGACGGCAGCGTGGAATAGTTAAAGAAGGTAGGCAGCTGATGTCTTAGTTCGGATTGAAAGGATGAAGGGGTGCTGAAGAAGTCACATAATGCACAGAACAGGCGTTACTAGGCTGTTAAAGCAAGAGGATGAGTGCCGAGTGAAAGGAAGTGCAGTCTAAAACAGCAGAGAATCAAGTGTCAATATAGCAAATTTGTCATCATGGGGTGCAACAGGAAGTGGAAGCAACTAGAGGATGCTTAGAGAGGCTTTCATTCCACTATGAATGAACATAAATAGGCAGATGATAGTAAATAAAGTTAATATGTGATTTCTGCAGCAGCAGCAGAAATTGGCAGTCAGTTGACCATCTGTGTGACTACCACTGCGCATTCTCACATGCAGGGAGATTTGCAAGCTGACAAGCATCAAGAAGGACGATGTAATATCGACACTGCAGCATCTGAATCTGATCACCTACTACAAGGGCCAGTACATCATCAAGCTGACTGAAGAGGCAAGGGAAGGATACAAGCGGGCCATTCTCAAGCGACCTTTGCGCATCGACTCCAAGTGCCTCCAGTGGAAGCCCAAAGATTGGGGGAAGCATCGTAAATAGTCAACCACCTTTGTGCTGCGGCTGTGCTCCAGCAGTCTTGGAGGTGAGCAGCATCTTCATGCAGGTGGAAATTGGAAATTGAGGTTGAATCTGGGATCTCTAATGAAACTGCTCAAAGTGCTACTATAGTGAGGTAGTAAACTGACTAAGTTTTTAAAAAAAACTTGCATTGACTCATTGTGATAAAATTTTTCCTATATATGGCATTGAAAAGGAGCAAGCCCTTTCTTGCATGTCATATTCTTTCTGCACTCAAAGCTTCTGAGTAAACTGAGAAATCCCTTGAAATGAGATGGAAAAAAAATGAGAGTAGAAGAAGGACTGTACCCTCTTTATGTTACAGTCAAAGCTCATAACAAATGCGATCTAATAAATTTTAAATATAACAATTTAAATCCAAAACATTCCTCGCCAATATCAGTATGCACCTATAAAATAAAAATTTAAGAGATTTAGTCACTTCATAATAGTAAAAAATTAAATTATGGGGTTTTACGTGCCAAAACCACTTTCTAATTATGAGGCACGCTGTAGTGGAGGACTACGGAAATTTCGACCACCTGGGGTTCTTTAACATGCACCTAAATCTAAGTACACGGGTGTTTTCGCATTTCACCCCCATCGAAATGCGGCCGCCATGGCCGGGATTCGATCCCGCGACCTCGTGCTCAGCAGCCCAACACCATAGCCACTGAGCAACCACGGCGGGTTTCATAATAGTAATAATATTTAAAAGTACTGTAACATCGGAAGAAACATCACATAGCTGGAAAACCTTAAACGGAGTTAGCTAAATATTAGGCTTGTGCGAATATCAATTTTTTGTTCGAAGCGATGTCGAGGCAAATAGTAACTAGTGCTGACCAATTTTGAAGTGTGTAGTTGGAGTAGTGGGATTCACATAACACCTCGACAATAAGAAACACATGCTGAAAAATTTCAGAAAAGTTTGTTCTTTGCTTGCAAAAAAGGAAACAGGTTCATCTCTGGAGTCCGTTAATTTTCAAATTGCTGTTTTCAGATATTTGTGTGCAAAAATGCAAGTTCTACATTTCTTACGATTGCAGCAGCACAGCAAATTTCTTTACAGGCTCTTGCTCACTGTTGTGCTTCAGTCTACTTAAAATTATGCGGTGGTTGAGGCATTTCACATTCGTCCGTCATCGTGATGCCATGAAACGCAACCTTGACTGTATGGTGCAGGCAGTTGATGCTGTGTTGTGCGAATTCAACTTGATGCTTTCAGTCTTCACGCAAGGTTAACCCGTTTCGTTCTGCAAGCACACATACGAACTTGGTAGGCATGCTTGCCGCTTTCGTGGTATTCGGTCTGGCCCACGTGCATTTATCTGGGGCCCAATCACTGATGAGCAGCAAACTTGCCGCAACAGTTTGCTGTCCACCTCCACGCTTCCATCACGAGCACCTGCCTTGACTATTAGGCCTAACTAGTTCTGTTTCGCCTTTTGTCGGCCACCAAAGTTACGGTGCAGTGCCATCTCGATGGAGGTCTATTTCAGCTGCTGTATGGCCACTGCAAATATTACCGTATTTGCACAATTCTAACGCACACCTTTTCTTAATAAAACATGCCTTCAAATTTGCGCGCGCATTACAATTGTAACTAATTCTACTCAAAATCAAAAATGAAACCACCTCTTAATAATAAAAAAATGCAATGTAGCTAGCCACACTGCCATCAAATAGACACTGTTTATTTATGCCTTGGTTAGCAGTTGCCTTGCTTCAGTTTGTTGTACATGTGGCATTACTAATGCATTAGATGGAACTGAAGATGACTTCCTGTGGTCAGTAGACAGCGAAAAGGAGGTGTCGTCGGACTCCAATAGTGACTAACCACTTATGTTTAGCTGTGTGCATGTCTGTGTGCTTTGAATGTTCCACAAAGTTGTTTCAACACGGTATGTGTTGACTGAGGTTTCATTACTTGATATGCATATGAGAATGGGCACCAAGTTATTATTTGTTTTATATGCCGGTAATATAACGTCGCAATCGGGGGCACAGTAGAATAGTGCAGATATAGTATGTTTGAATAATCAAGCAGGTGCAGAGGTCAGTAGATTACTGTAGACGAATTCATCATTGCCATGCCTTGGCTATGACCTATGCAGTGCAACTTGCTAGCCAAAACCAAAGCTGTTAATTAATGAAACATATTTTAAAATTTGCCGTATTTTTGTACCAAAGCAATTTTAAGTTGAAGAGTAAATCGGAATGAGAGTTATATGCGAATTTCAACTTCACGGCAGCTGTTGTGAATTTAATTAGCCCCTACTTGTGTGTAAACTCTAGCAATTTCACTCGACAGCCATGCTATACCACTCTCTAAAAGTAGGGAGTTTCTTGTAGCTCATGATAAGCACCTCAAATGTTATCTTGATGTCCAATCTTCTTATGAGAAAGTTTTGTTTTGAATTCTTATAAATAGTGAGGTGCATGCCTACTTCCATCTTTCTTATTGCGTGTCATCATGAGGCAACACATACATCAAACATGCTAAACCCCTTACAATGCTTACAAAATCACACTCTAAGACCTACAAGTTGCAGCACATTTTTATGTTTATATAAGATCTCAATGAGTTCTGTCGTATGCTATCAGTCTTCATTTTTTTGTCTTCTACATCGAGGTGTCAACTGAAGCGTTTATTGTTGAAATTTTTGTACTGACAAAACCAGACTTACAGAACAACACGCCAAATAATCCTAAAAGCTATAACTATTAGAACCAAACCACCTATCTTGCCAGGTATTGAACTTCAATAGCATCTGTTGTCAGATTGCTTCGTGTTCCTTTTTGTATTCATTTCCTTGTTTTTAAAAAATTACTTATTGGAACAGATACCTAGTTAGTTAGCAATGTGTAAGTTATTGTTTTGTTCACACTCTGTCATGTTTCTTTACTTGAATGAGAAAACAGAAAAATGAGAGGGAACCAAATTAATTGTATGATGTAGAAGCACATGTACAATGGTGAAAAGCATTCAACTATCACTCGTTACCATATAAAAAATCTAATTGTTTCTTGGATAAAGAAATTGATAGTGAATTCATGCACTCAGCATTGCTGCTGCCAGTTGAAAGTTTGTATTCATGCTAGTTGTTTCGCATTGCCACCTGTCCTATTCTGCACTAAAAATCTTGAAGCGCTGTAAAACGTCTGGGTATTTGTCGAAGTAGGATATTAGATGCAGCAATTTTGTTGTCAAGGATGTTGTCTAGATTACAGCAGTCACCAAACTTCCAAACCTGCTAATTCTCCTGAACTTTCCAGAAAGTTTATGGATTTGGGCTGGTTCTACCATGTTACGGATGTTGCGTCACATTTAACGAAATACGAGTCGCATTTGAGTCTGTCAGCTTGCAAGCTCACCAACTCTCATTGAATGTATTCATTGAACCAAAATGTGACGTATGGTGAGCGCAAGTAGGAAACATTCATGGTGTGGGCTTGATTGCTGTAGTTCAGGAGAATTGCAGTGATGATGTTGGGAATCCTGTCGATTCCAAACAATAATGCTGAATATGAATTGATATATATTACTACAAACAAAACCCAAATGGAATTTAATTTGTCAGCCTTCTACCATACCCTCGGAAATCTGATTAGGAAAGGGCACTGGATGGGTATTTGCTTCGAGCAAGTTTATGCAGAGAAGTTCGTGAAGCAGGCCAAATCAACTATAGCAAAATCGGCAAAAAAAGTCATTATGATCTCAAAATAATACGTTGCTTATCAGTCTATATTGTGCCACGTGTACTGCTGCTTCTGTGCTGGGTCAAAAGGTAAATTATTATTAAAGTGCATATGTGTCCCAAAAAATGTGCATGCTCAGGGCAAGCTTTTTTAAAAATGCATGCTATTCACCGTGCCCTCCCCTGTCCTCACTATGGGCTTTTACGAATTTTAGTGTTGACTACTTTAGTTATGCACTTTTATTACAGTCCTGTATTTCTGAAAGGCGTCTGTACTGTTCTAGTACTGGTGTGGGGCTGGCGTACATTTAACATGTGTTTTGGTTTGAGCAAATGTGCATTTTATAACATCAATTTTAATTGTGTTTAGGCTTGTGCAGTAATTGAAATTTTAATCTGCTTTATTTCCAGGCCATAGCTGAGGGGAGAAGTCAAAGGCTACTGGTACCTGACAAGAACTCTACCTCCTACACTTTACAAATTTATGTAATGGTTAATGAGAATTACTGCGGTATTTGGTTACCATAGTGAATCAGTATACTATATTATCATTACATAAAGTGATTTTCCGGTGAGATGCAAGAAGCATATAAAACAGTGTATTTCCTTTTGGATTCTAAAAACAAGAACTGATATTGTTTAACTTCCCTGGTGACCTGATCGATCCAGCAGAGTTTTATAATATTTATTTAAAAGTTTACTATGCCATATTTTCAGCATTGGCTAGTCCTCACTCAGCATTTTTGGGGCTTTCATTTTCAGTTATAATATCACCTTCATAGTTGTTTGACTGTTCTAGAGATTTCATCAGTTTTCACATATTATTTTGTCAACTTTCAAAGTGCCAATAAAATTATATTCAAATATGTGTACCGTTTTTACCATGTACATTTGGCAGCTGTGAAGATCTCGATAAACCTTTTGCATCTTAAAAATATTACGAACAATGAAGGACCTTTTTTTAGCTGCTGTGTAATAGGGGAAGGTCTTCTTTCGGTAAAACCTAATTGCGTCTATTTCAAAGTTCACATGTAATATCCGGTCACCTTCAATGCGGATTAGCATAGTATTCTGGTTAAACAAAACTAGAAAGAACCTTTGTCTGCTGATTCTAAATGTGAATATCTTTTTCAGAGGGCCCCTGTAGCTTGATTTTATTATGATTTAGCATCTGTAATTGGCTATGATGGTCACGTTGACTGTGTATTTCTCGACATGCAAAAGGCATTTGACACTGACGCATTCCCTTCTCCTGCAAAAACTGAGACAATTCAATTTATTTCAAGTAGTTATTCAGTGGATTGAAAATTACTTATCACACTGTAACTAATGTGTTTTACTAAATGGCAAAAAAAATGAAGTTTGTTAACTTTACATCAGGGATTGCACAGGGCTGTGTTTGTACCCCTTTTGTTTTTATTCTATATTAAGGACATTTTCTTCATCACGTCATCAATACAGTCATCATTTTGCAGATGACTGTGTTGTCTATAGGAAAATTATATGTGCAATGTGGATCAGCTGCAGAATGACTTGGAAAAACCTTACAGATGGTGTGTCCAATGGAATATGCATCTGAACATTAAAAAGTATGTGTGTGTGTTTAACTAAAAAGAAGCCAATTGTAAGTTAATGTCACATGATAATCTAAGAAAAACTGAAATTTACAAATATTTGGGAGTGCTATTTCCTTCCAGTTGTACATGCAGCACACATGTTGATGAATTGGACATGAAAGCTGGCAGGGCCTCATTCAGTTGAACCTGAAAAGCTCAGAGTTTGCTTTAAAGAATACTGCGTATCTAGCATGCGTTCAGCTGATATTGGAATGCACTTGTCAGCTCTGGGAACCATCGGAGGTCACTTTGAGCATTTCGAAAAGTTGTAAAACGGAGCTGCTAGGTTTGTCTCGTGCCAATGTGAAAGAGGAACAGTTACTGCAATGAAGCACGAGATTCCCTGGGAGCATCTTCCTTTGCAATGACAGAAATTGAGATTAAAATTCTTTTTCCAAGTGCATAACTGCAAAACTGGAATTGACAAGGAAAAATACTTTTTCAAACCACATTACATGTCAAAATGTCAGTGTATCAAATGAACTGAAATGAAAACCAGAAAAAAACTTTGTATCAAAACGTGTATAAAACCGGAAGTGAACCGGAACGCTGCAATTTTTTTTCACTGGAGTGCAACTGAAAGCAAAAAAATAGGTTTTCTGTTTAGGTTGGCCACCCTTTCTGCAGCTTTTCATCCATGCATTGCCTGAACTTGTGGCTCAACTATGCTAGCTCATGTGTAAATGCACACAACCTTTCAGTGATTTTAAAAGCAGCAGCACCTTTTAGTAGTCCATCGTATTGCATCGGGGGCAGACTAGGTGTTGTGTTAATGCAACAATATTTGCATCGCATCTGGCACGTGGACTCGCCAGAATGTGACGCGAAATACCTGAAAGAGTGCAGCACACGTGCTTGTTGCTTGTCCGCAGTATGACTGAACGCTAGGCATTGATCTCTTCGTTAGCCCCAAATAACAATAGGTGTTCCGCGAAAAAGTGTTACTGGGCTGACTGTCAGCCGGTCATATCAATGAAGCTAGCCAACAAAACTCACTTAGAATATTTAGTTAACACAGGCTGTCAAAGGGCCTTTCACATGCTACTGCCGGTCCTCATTATTACTCCTTGGACCACGTTTTTCTCCTCTTTCTTCTCCCCCTGAGCAGAGTAGCAGGCTCGAGGACTATGTGTGGCCTGAAGAACATGCAACAGGCATAATGTTTCAGTGCAGCTTATCAGTAGTGCCGAGTTTTTGCACAAAATAAATTTGTGCTGTTATCTGTAATTATTGTTCGGTTATGCAAATGAAATTGAACGAATTTGCACCATAATTTTTTCGCTCCAGATTTTATTTATTCCAATAAGTCTGAAAGGCGGGCTAGTTGGTTCGACTTTATTGCAGAAGATTTTCCGCAATAAACGCCAACAGGAAAAGGACACACAGATCAGCGCAGACTTCAATACAGTCTTTAATGAAAAAATCCTTTTCTTCCTACACGTTCCTCAACATGTTCCTTGCCAATGCAAGCTTATCGGGTATCCGTAGTGAAGGTTCCGCGCAGAACTTGGAGCCTAACCTGGGGCTATTCTTCTGCTTTTCTTCCACTGGTGCGTCTCTGAAAACCAGAAGCTTTCCTGGCTCGGCTTGTTTCTTCTCTTTCCTTGGGCGCTATTCTGGACATTCCGCCATTTTCTTTAATGCGTGACGTAGGCGCGACGCAAACAAAATGGCGCTGGTGGCCCAGTTTTGCTTACGTAACGTGACGCCAACTTGACGTTTCGCCTAAGAAATTGAAATGAAGGCACTGAATATAGCGTTATCGGTAAAGCAAAACAGTTTTCCTCCGCAGTAAAAATAAAGCAGCTATCTCAAAGCGTATAATTATTCCGTCAAAAACGCTTCTCGCTTCCGTCGTCTGCTGCGTACAAGCCATCGTCTGCTTCAATAGCTAGGATGCGTGTCCCCGGAAAACGGAATGAGTCATCGCATGTTGGCGCCAACGCGCTTGTTTTCTTGCTTAAGACAACATACGCGACCTACCAGTGGTGATGCGCGCACGCTCTAGGCGTCGTTATCGCTATCTCGTGAAACGCAAGTGACTCAGCCCGACTCGGCTGGCTGAGAAACGGCCGCATATCACCGATAGCGTTGCGCACGCCAGAGATATCCACTAGAGCGACGCAAGCGCCGGCGTTGCCATCTCTTGTTCATTTCGCTAGTTACTCGCACCGACGGAGGAAACTTCAAGGCGCCGCCTTGCGTACATTTCTTTTTGTAAATTAGAAAGATACCGTTGTCATAACTTTTGATTGTGCGAAAAGGCATTAATCTTGATTACAATAGAAATGCAGCAGTGAAAAGTGGACAACATTGCCGAAAGTTTGCTATGTTCAACCAATATTATTTCGTATAAACGCGTTCTTTTAAAAAATGATGGCTCCAAACACAAATGCCAACACCACCCGAGAGCGATGCAAATACTATGAGCACGCGTAATGAACAAAAGATTTTCGTAGTGCCAAACGACGGGGAAAATGTGGCGATACGCATTCCTCTCAGCTGCCATTGCATATGGCTGCCCATTAGCATAATTCGCGCGGCTCGTCGCAGCAAAAATTATGGCGGAAAATCTCAGCAATGGCGGCCCAGCGCAACGTCACGCATCGTCAAAATGACGTTTACGAAATAGCCCTTCCTGTGACGCTCCTCATGAGATATTCCTTCAGCCAATCAGCAAGCTGGCATGGCGCATATCTTGAATCGCCACCACATATACGCGCAATTGCAGATGCATTGCACTGGCTTCTGCACGCTACCGCTCACATTCTTTTTGAAGCGCTAACATCACAATATATCTGCCAAGGACAAAAAAAATGTATTAGTCCATAACATTTGCAGCTTCACGTCACGTTTCGTCATCTTGATGAAAACGCAAAATGACATTTCGCAAAACTTCCGTTTCCCGGCAAAAATTTCAAGGCACGTGAGCTCGCCACAGCCAATAAGAGAGTAAACATGGCGGATAATGGCGGCTGTGCAGCCGCCATGCGTGTCCAGAATAGAGCCCCTAGGCAAAAATGCCCATAGTTGCTGCTGCAACACCTATATTAAAGGGACCCTGAAATGATTTTCTACAAACGTACCGAGTCGTTAGAGTAGGTCCTTCTGATCATTAATTGACACATATCTAAGTGCTATGCGTAAAGCCTGTAATTTATTTTAAGGTTTTAAAAATGCACACCGCTGCCGATCGCAGCACGCTGCTCGGCGGAATTTTAAGCCGCCCCTACCCATATGACGGAAATCACCCATATGACGTCAGTGGGGTGAGCTATCCGGTTGGCTGACCAGGCCGCGTGATTGATAATTTTTCCAACTTTATGGTGAACAAATAATCTTCGTAATAGTTGAATGTTAGTTCATTTGTTTTTATAAAAAGAAAGTGACATAAAGAGAATGCACAAGAACAATTTTTCGGTACACTTCAGCACTTCCGGCACACAGCAAGTGTCGTCTGCTTGCGTTACAACGTACTCCATTTTGACGAGAGCTCGGCGGTTAGAGTCGGTCTCAGTCTTTTCGCGAGCACTATGTTTCGACTTTGTTGCCTTGTGGACTGCAAACCTAGCGACTGGCAATATGTCAAGCTGCGACATCGTGTCCCTCTGCAAGGCAGTATACAAGCGAACTGCATGGCTGCTGCGCATCGGACTGCCGCTATCCGATCGGCGCGAGGATTTGCGCGTTTGTGGCCGTCACTTTACATCGCAAGATTACTAACGCAATAGCGTTTCGCGAGTCCGGTATTGGGGCAAACGCAAGCGCAAGGGGACAGGGTCTGGCCGCTTGACTGCTGGGTTGAGCCACGATATGAGCAGAAGGGCAAATGCGAATGGTCTGCACGGTTCAGCCACCTGGTGGCACAGAGCTCAACCATACACAGTAGCAGCAACGAAGTGTATTCGTCTTTGCTGCTGGTGTGTATTTTTTGCAGGAGTGTAATCATCAACACGTTGTTTTTATAAATGTCTAAAATGTTTTACACTTGGTTAGAGCAATATTAGCGCTTTGTTTGACTGGTTAAGCGCTGCGCCAGCGAGTGTCTGGACCGTGCAGACCGATCAGGCTGCTCACGTACGTCTACGCTAAAGTTCCTTCATCAGCTTGAGTTTATGCCTCCAGTCATTTGCCGAAATGACCAGCTTGCCTGTGGTTACCGGAATTCCGGGCACGTTCGGTGCTACGACAGAATGCTCGCAACGCACGCTGCTTCGATAGCTCTCGGTCGACGGCCAAGCGGCTAGCGGAGAGGTCTCGCGTGCGAGGGGGCGTGCTCCAAAACAACCGGAAGTGAACGATGTGACGTCGCATCGTGACGCTGAACCAGTGAAGGCGGAGCTTAGCACCGCTCGCTCGGCGAGCGAGTTGAGGAGGAAAATCACAGCTAGGGAGGAGGATAACTTCTAATCGCTTGCAGCTCCATTAATACGTAACGCTTCACTTAAATTGTGGTGCGAATGTCCTACTTAAGCTGTACCCTACGCGCCTACAAAATTTGTCCGAACCGTTTCAGGGGCCCTTTAAGTTCGTAGCTCAATCGTGCCTCATACGATACAATCTCCAGTCAGGTCTGACATCAATGCCCGATGAACTTGCCGCTCGAAGACGGTCCTTGAAAAAGCGACACTGCCTCCAACACTCCGAGCTGAAGACCTTGCATACCCTCCAGCAATGGCCTACCGGCATTGGCACCCGTTCAGTTGTATAGCGTAGTTCATCCGGGCAAGTCTTATGTATTTATTTATTTTATTTCGGATACTTTCCTGGCCCGAAGGCATTACAGAAAGGAGTGGTAAGTGAAAAAAAAGTACATAATTATACAATAATAGGTATTACAAAACGGCAGAAAATACAGCAGTTTTGAAATTGCCAACGTCAGAAATGGCAGCGATGGAGGGAGGAAGGTCGTTCCAGTCGGCGCTTGTTTTAGGAATGAAAGAACTATGACACAGCTTTGTTCTAAAATATGGAACACCAACTTTAAACATGTGATCGAAACGGGATGAAATATATGAAGGGCGAGTAATAAGACGATCCTTTAATAGTGGGTTGCGGTGATACAGCCTGTGGAAAAGACAGTCTAAAACACTTACGGCGCAATGAAAGCTCCGGTAATGTAAGTGTGTTTTTCATGGAAGTAATGCTGGCGTGACGGGAATAGTTCGATAAGATGAAACGTGCTGCGCGATTCTGGATGGATTCTAGAGTGTTTATCAGTGTGAGTTGATGGGGATCCCATACGGTGGATGCATATTCTAGCTTTGGTCGCACTAATGTTTTGTAGAGGGTAAGCTTTATCGGCATAGGCGTAGCAGAGAAATTTCGACGCAAGTATCCAAGAACCCGGTTAGCGTTATTAGTGACGTGTTTGATGGGCGTATGCCATGATAAGTTACGTGAAATATGGACACCTAGGTATTTGTACGAGTTGACGAATTCAAGAGAAGTATCGTGAAGTAAGTAAACACGCGTATTGTCAGTGTTAGTGCGGCTTGATACATGCATTGTTTTACATTTATTAACGTTTAGTCGCATGAGCCATTTATCGCACCAGTTGGATATGCTTCTAAGATCGTTTTGAGGCTTATCAGTATCAGTGCCCTAGCAAAAATTCTAATACAAAAACTAATAGCCTATGAGGTTATTGACACTAATACAGTCTATTATGTCTATTAGTGTATTAGTCTAATAGACCTATTGGTGTATTGGCCTATTAGTCTGATAGGTCTATTGGTGTATTAGTCTAATAGGTCTATTGGTGAATTAGTCTAATAGGTATATCGGCGTATTAGTCTAATAGGTACATCGGCGTATTGGTGTGAAAGAAAAGGTCTCAATGCACCAGTTACAGAATGAAAAACATGCATAATTGCTAGGAGCATTTATTAGCACACAAATATTTTTACAGATTTCTCTTTCGAGATCTTCGTCAGGTCAGCAATTTTGATTGCCAGAGCTTTTACTCCACCACTTCGACCGGAGAACGTCCTTTTGGGGTGGTCAGAAAAACCTGGGTTGAAACATACACACATATAGAAACATTTAAAAGCAGGGGTGCTAGTTCTACCACTAAATGTTTAAGCAGGCAATATTTGCTTCTAAATTGGAATAATATGGCCCCGTAATTTCCAAACTAATTTTAGGGCGAAGTTTGATATGCTTAGTTCGATATGTTTATCATAAAGAAAAATGACGCCATCTGATATGACAAAACAATTAGACAGCACATAAAATGCACCAAAAAAATTGGAGGACGCTTAAGCTTCGCCTTCAAGAGTGGGACGCGACAGCGTTCCCGTCGACCCGCCAAGGGGTATAAGACAATGCGCTACGGCACAGCGATCACTTACGATGCGCCCCGCATCGGACTTAGCGCCCACCTATCACGCGGTGAGCGTCGAGCAACGCAGCGTTCGGCGCGGCAACGAAACGTGCGCCTGAGCGAACGGAACGAACCAAAGAACTCGGTGTCTCGGAGGAGAAACGATCTACGCCAGCCAAACGTCGTTACAGTGACGTCGTGATCGGCACGGGCGGAGAGATAGATAGTAATCTAAACCGGGAGCACGGCGAAGCGTCGTCAGGGGAGAGGGAGTCCCGCGACGCGCCTGGCAGCGGTCCCAATGCGCGCGCGGCGCGCCTCCTGTCGGGGCAGCGCCGTACATTGAGAGGAGGGGGTCTTCTGTGTTTGCCGCAAGATGGCTTTGCGTGTGCGGAAAGCGCAGAAGAAATGCAGCGGAAACGCACTTCGCAACTCGTGTAATTGTGACTTCTGTACGTTACATGTTCATAATTACCGATATACACCGCAGTATAACTTTCCACGGCTCGTTTCGAAGGCAACACCGCATTCACTAGAGGCGTGTTTGCACCGCTTGGAAGCATCGAACTCGTGGCTGAGTGGTAGCGTCTCCGTCTCACACTCCGGAGACCCTGGTTCGATTCCCACCGGGCCAATCTTGGAAGTTGCTTTTTATTTATGAAGCGCCTGCAGTGATTTATCGCTCACGGTCAACGCCGCAAATGCCGACGCCGACGACACCGGCTTTTCTGCGACACGAGCTCCTTAACGCTATCGCGTTAAAATGTTCTGTGTGTTACATCGAAACTGTAGGCAGATAAAGAACAACTCTAGACAGAAATCTTGCACACCATTGTCGGAAACATGCATGACACTGCTGCTATGCGCACAACAATCGGCCCAATCACACTGTACTGAAGTGCATCCACCATTGGGATAAAAAGAAATAACTTTATACTATACTATAGAAGCATAAATAAGTACAATAGTTACCTCCAAATGGAAAGGAATCGGCGCCGGCGAAGACACATCACATCGATGCACGCTGATAGATCCACGAAGCACAGGGGTAAAAACAGTTGCCTTCCGTTGTTTTGAAGTCACACAACACCCATATCCAAGTATTATACTGCAGAAATAAGATTGCGCAGACGCCAGCACTTCGGGTTCCTTAAAAACACATCGTTAATTCACTAAAAATCGCGCACACCTCGCCTTGACATGGCTACAGTACACTGCAACATGGTAGCCGCCAATGCACACGTGCTGTGCGCAACTACGGCTGACTACGGCCGTACTTTTGCGATCTTCCCGCCTGCCGTGTTCCCTTCTCTGCGATACTGCTCATTGATGTCAATAAATATTACGGCCTTTTATATGGGGTATTAAGTTAGCAATTTAGGTTACAAGTTTAACACTGCTTTATGCGCACTTCAACAGAAGATACGGGACTAACGCAACTTCAGTGGCAAACAACTATGGTTGCTGCGATTGCACCATCGTTCGTAAACCCACCGGGCATCGCGACTCTGCCTCGCAGGTCACGGCTGGTTGTTCGTTGTGTTTTTTTTTTTCGTGGCGAAGTATTTGTTGCGTTGTAAACATAGCTGTTTCCTCACGACTCATCGCGACGAGGCTCAACAGAGGCCTAGTTATGAGACGTCGCCAGTGAAATAAAATTAGCAAGACCATGTTGACGCGCGTCGATCGCTTTCGTGTATATCGCTGAGAGATAAGCTTAGTGCGATGAAACTAATACAAACGTGCGAATGCTGTGTGCTGCACATTTTGTTCTTTATTATTCAGCGAATAATCAGAGACCTCTCTGCAAATGGTCCCCAATACAGACTTAATTTTTCATAAACTTTCACCCTCGCATTAAACAAGCAGCAAAAAGGGGTAACAGAATTCAACAATGCATGTTGCACAACAGACCAGCAACAATCTGTATAAAGTCAATAGGACGTATCAGTCTAATAACGAAACTAGCAGACATGCAACACTGTTTGTATAAGACGAATACGCCTAATACATAGGCTCTATTGGTCTTATAGGTCAATCAGTACAACTGATAGAAATTTCTATTGGTCTAATACAAAACTGTATTAGACTAATACAAACTTCTATTAGAATTTTTGCTAGGGTGTGGTTAGTTATTTTGCGATAAATGACGCAGTCATCTGCGAAAAGCCTGATAGATGAATGGGAAATGCATTTAGGAAGGTCGTTTATGTAAATGAGGAAAAGGAGGGGTCCCAGTACCGATCCCTGTGGTACACCCAATGTTACGGAAGTGCGAGAGGATGAACATTCATTAGCTGAAACGTACTGAGTTCGATTAGACAGAAAACTTTTAATCCAGTTTAGTACATTAGGGTCAATGTTAAGCATGCTAAGTTTAAGAATGAGAAGATCATGTGAAACAGTGTCGAAAGCTTTTGCAAAGTCCAAAAACACGCAGTCTACATCGAAGCCCATATCAGTATGGGTAAATAGGTCATTAGTAAAACATATGAGTTGCGTGTCACATGAAAATGTTTTCCCGAAACCGTGTTGTTCAGTCGAAAAGAAGGAATTAGACTCAAGGAAATCAATCAGATGAGAATGTATAATATGCTCCAATATTTTGCATGGTATACTTGTCAGTGATATAGGACGATAGTTATCGGGGGAATGAGTGTTACCTGATTTAGGGACCGGAACAACCTTGCCAACCCTCCAATCGCTTGGAAGAACTGAGGAACCTAGAGACTGGGAAAAGAGCATTGAAAGCATAATGGAAGAATATGGTTCAGTAATTTTAAGCATTCTACAGTTAATTGAGTCTTCACCTGATGAAGATATTTTCAGGTTTTCAATCAACTTTTGTATGCCGACCCAATCTATATAAATGGAATTCATTGGTAAATAGGAGCATTTAGTTACCGACGGTAGAGTGGCAGGAGCACATTTGTGAAAGACAGAAGCAAATACATCATTCAAAACGGAACAGCACTGGTTCGGAGGGATCGCGACATTGTCAGAACGGGCTAGTTGGATTGTTTTGCTTTCTTTGCCACCAACAATATTCCAGAATTTACGTGGATTAGACTGCAAAAGTGATGGGAGGGTGTTATCGAAAAAAATATTTTTTGCATTTGTAATAGCGATAGTATATTCTGCGTGAATGCAATGATATGCTGCCCAGCGTTCGGGAAGATTAGTTGCTTTGGCGCGACGAAAAATACGTTTCGTTTTGTTGCGCAGACGGCGCAGAATTCCAGTAAACCATGGCGAGGAAGGACTCGAAACAATCTTTCTTTTAGGTACATAGCGATCCATTAGCGTTAGCAGTTTGTTCTTGTACAATGACCAGTTCTCTTCAACGGTACGTTCAAAAAGTTGACTGTGTAGTCAGTAATGAATGATTCAAGCTCATTTAAAATGGATGTGGTATCGGCGGCATGGTAATCACATATCGTTTTAACTGTTTTCTTCGAGCGAACTTTCTTCTTAAGTGTTAAGTGGAGAAGCGAGTGGTCACTTATTCCTGTAAGGTATGTTGGAGGCGAAACCAAATCTGGAGCTGTTGTAAAAAAGAGGTCTAAAGTATTAGACGAAGTGCTGGTAGTGCGTGTGGGTTCATGAATCAGCTGGGTTAGATTAAAATCAGCGCAGATGTCCAAAAAATGGGTGCACTCGGGAGATGACTGCTTAAGGGAGGGAACACGATTTTGCCACACTATGTTTGGAAAATTGAAATCACCTAGTAAGAACAAATGTGATTTTGGGTATCGAACAACTAATTTGCTAAGGACGTCATGAAGGTCAGTTCAGAAATTGGTAGTGGAGGATGGGGACCTATAACACTCGCAAAAGATGAGGTCTCCAGTGGGAAAACGAACACGAGTGCGAACTATTTCTAATGGTGAGTCAGTGGGGATAGTGAAGGAAGGGATAGCAGAGCTCACGGCAATCAGTACACCTCCGCCCGTACGGAAATCGCGATCGTACCTGTAAAAGTTATATGTTTTTTGACAGTCTAGTATTTCACTATCTTTAATTTTTGCTGAAAGCCATGTTTCGGTGAGCACAACTATATCAGCTGAGAATGCGTCGATAAGTGATGACAGTGATGTGCGTTTGTTGGCGATACTTCGGACATTTGTAAAAAGAAGTGATAAGGAGTTTGCTTGCTTTGGAACACGAGATAGCTATGCTGCACCCAAATGTGAAGATTGTGAACCCGATGGTTTGTTGTTTGTTGGGGTAATCGCGCTCCTAGCTGGTCCGATCTCGCATACTTCATCTGCAGCTGCGCAATAAACGTAACATTTTTTACCTATGATTAGTTTGTTATGTCGCAAAGAAAAAGACTGGCCGCTGGCTTTGCCAAAGTCATTTAGTGCTTTCCGTGATTGACGAGTGGCTTTTGCAAAAGTCTTCGCCGACTGAAATACCATCGGCTTTAAACTTCGCTTTTTACGAGAGTTTATGGTCTCTCATTTTGGAAGACACAAACTTAGCTATAACAGGCCGTGTCTTGCCGACAACGTATGTGCCTAGCCTATGAGCCCTATGGATAGCGACTTCCGAGGGAGTCATGTTGAGACAGTTTCTAAGAAGGTTATGGATCTGGGCTTCTGATTGAGCCCACGTTTCTGATACGTTGTCTGAGATACCATAGAAGATCAAGTTGTCGCGTCTTGAATGGTCCTCCAGAACGTCTAGTCTTGACGCGAGCGAAGCGCTTTCATTTGAAACTGCTTCATGGACTGCGGTAGTAATATCACTTCCTGAAAGCATATTTTCAAAAGACTCAACCGCAGCTTCCACAGCAGTCACTCTATTGGAAAGGTCTGAAACGGTCTCAGTAAGGTTTTCTTGGTTAGCCTTTAGTTCAGCTATGGCATTCATCATCTCGGCATGTCGCGTGTCAAATTTGAACGACAAAGCAGCTATGGCCGCCATAACTTCATTGTGCTTATGTTGAGCTTCAGTATGGGGACCAGGGTTTAATTCTACATCCCCGGAAAGTAAGATCAACATAGCAACAGACACACAATCACTCAGAGTGACAGCCAGCACTTGTGGGCAAGGGAAGAGCAGCAAACCGACATTGTTTGTACGTTTACAAAAAAGCGATTCGGACTAACTAACCTGCACAAGGAAGCAGAAAGGAGAGCTTAGCAGCGACGGCATGGTAGCTGCTCTCCCGTGCCCACTGGAAGCGCCTTGCTGATGCCAGTTGCTTAAATCTGAGCGCTGCAGTGCTGCCGCTGGCGGCAGTGTCCCACTTGATACAGGCGTGAAGATGATGACGTCTTCCATGCTCAGATAATCAAGGCTGTCGTCAGCTGCTTGTGGCGGTGGATCCAGCAGGAAATTCGATCGGGATGTAGACGTAGCACACGTGCTAGACGGTGACAACGACGAGCCGAAAACAGCAATCTGCACAAGAAAGCAGAAAGGAGAGCTTAGCAGCGACGGCATGGTAGCTGCTCTCCCGTGCCCACTGATGTGCCACCCTAAAATGCATGCCTTGCTCTCGCACACAGTGATCATGGAAACAAGAACCGAGGGATTTGTTACATCTAATTGACGATACGCAGAAAAAGCTTGAAAAACAAGAAATGAACTGCAATAAGACTGAAAGGCAGGCTAGTTCGTTTCACTTCATTGTGCAAAATTTTATGCAGGACTCATAGACACAGACATAGTAGAAAAGGACACATAGACCAGCGCAAACTTGAAGAGCCTTAACGGAAAAATTATTTTTTTCACTCGCATTCCTTCTCTCTTTTCTTCTCGTAGATGCACCAGAGGAAGAAAAGTAGAATATGCTCGGGTTAGGTTCCAAGTACTGCGTGGAACCTTCACTACAGATGCCCTATAGGCTCACATTGGCAAGGAACATCACGAGGAACGGGAGTGGAGAAAAGGGATTTTTTCGTTAGAGACTGCCTCTGTGCGTAGAGTCTGCGCTGGTCTATGTGTCCCTTCCTGTCATCGTTTAGTGTGTGCAAAATTTTGCACAGTTTATTTATTTGTTTATTACTACCTTACAGAGCCCTCGAGGGACATGCTGTAAGGGGGGCAGTACAGTAAATACATGCAATGTAGATTAAAATACAATAACACCTTAACAAAGTAGAACATCAATTAGTGCAGAAGGATGTGAATGAACCCAATAACTTAACAAGATACACTATGAAAGCAAGGGGGTAACAATAGCATTCAAAGTCGAAAAAAATAATGCAACAACGAACAAAAAATTAATTTTAAACCCTATGGCAACAGTGCTGCGGAGAATAAAGACAACTGATAAAGGATCGTTTTCACATGGAAAAAGAAAGGGAAAAAAAAACGGACATATCGGCAACAGTACTATTGGGGGCGAGGAGTTGCGGAGTCGCCATCTGTTGGAAGCGCCTCCCTTGCGTAGTATGAGGGATCACGCGGCGCGCTCCTCGTAGGTTTCGCTTACGGCGCTCGATAAAAACCACGCGGCAGCCCTCCTGGACCTTTATGCTGCTACCTTTCTCTATGCTGCTACTCTCAAAACTATGGAAGTTTTTGACATCCGATATAATAATCTTGGGCAAACTGAAAGCACAGAATCGTTTACAGACGCTACCTCTTTACCGAATACATACTGACACGTGTACTTATCTTTATCGGGCGACTACGTTTCGCCGCTTAACAACTGTAATCGCACAGCGAGGGACGCGCCTGCACGTATCCGACGTTTCTGGAAAGTTATCGATGCTTCTACCCGGCTGTCTGTTGTCGCCGAACCTTGTGTTATCTGATTTCATCGCGTAACGCGAATGGTGTAGAACTTTGTGGAAAGCACGCGGGTCCGAACGATTAGTCTGGAACATTCGACGACTGCTCCATAAAAGCCGATGCGCTTGACCCACTGATCAGATTTTCGACGATCGCCGAGCGTGTTCGCCGCTATCGTTGTGCTATAAGTGTAGCCTGTTTTGTGGGCACAGGTTCGCCCAATAAAAATTTTTGTCGTTCACAGTATTACTACTGTGTTCCTTTGACTTCACGACCACGTGACAATACAGCGAACGCCATTGCGCGCGGTCGCCGCGATGGAGTCTCCTGAACCGGCATCTAGCGTGAGAGGCAGGCAAACGCTGAGAGTAAACTATGTGAAACATGTTCTTACAGTGGGCTGTCTGTATAACCACATGGGGCATAACAGAATGAAGACTCAATGCAGCGATCGCACGGGTTCGCAGTGACCGACTGCGCGTCTGCATGCGTGTCCGTGCACAATGTTTTGCTTTCGCTGTGAGCGCGTTTTCGCACCGTGCCGTGAGCTTTAAGTCGCAGCATATGAGCATTTGACAGTGCACTAGCAATCATTGTTGCGTGGACGCTATCAGAACTGTTCAACAATACTTTCGTTATAGAGACTTCGACGCCTATGGCGACTGTAATGTGCCGTCGCGACGATTCAATATTTTTTTTTTGTCTTCTAAATTCTTGGACATTTCAATATTATTTCTCAAGTTGCGTCGCGCTGTATGTTTGTCGGTCTTCTCAGCGTGCGATTTCCCTCTGCTTCTTTTTCGTAATCCATTAATTCGTAACACAAACATGACCTTATATGCCATGCCTTTTTTTTAATGTGCGTCTTACCGCTCCCTTTCCATTGCAGTGAACTTGCCAGTACCTAGCATCAACAGGTTCATAGACCAAACCGTCATGACAGCCGGGCAGCGGGCGCAGGCGCGCGTCTCAGTGCGCGTTTTCTGCTACTCGCCAAACATCACAGTCCTGGCGCTGTAGCAGAAATATTCCTCGCGCATGTGCTTGCTGCATACCCGAGTTGTAGCCGATGGTTGTCTGCCGGTTCTAAGTTTCGCCAGCCAAGCTTCACGCAGCTCCTTGCCTTGCGGCACCAAGCTATAGCCTACCATGCTGCACGCCTCCAAAGGCAGCCACTACCAGGGGCGTAGCCAGGGGGGCTTATGGTGCTTCAGCGCCCTCCCCCCCCCCCCCCCCCCAAGCCCGAAATTTTTTCGTGCTGTCCATGCACCGTCGACCAAAGAACCCCCGGCGCCGGAAATCATTCTAGATTTTGTCTTGAATGTAATTTTCACGCTCGGAAAGACATTTCACCGCGAACATTGCGAACTCGGGCTGGATTTCGCGGCAACGCCCTTGCACCTGGAGTCACATAATGCCAGGAGCCCCACCCGAGCGCAAAGCTTCAAGGGCGTTTTGATGGCGAACGGGCTCGCCGCGGAATCGCGCGGAGGCCGCGGAACCTACGGAGCGGATGTATTTCAATTCCGAAACTTTATAGGCATAAAGTTCTCATAAACTTTGGTGCGAAACGCGCATTGACATTTCCAAAGTTGTGCTTCAGATATTCAAGTGCGGAAGTTTGTAGGGCTAATGTTATAAACATTTGACGCCAAAGGTGCTTTGACTTTTCTAAAGTCTTAGATGGGAACATACAACGAGAAAGCCAAATCAACACACTATCAGACAGGTTGACAAAACACGCAGCGAGATCTATGGCAAGATCCGATGAGACGAAGCGTTGTGGTGGTTCATTTGTGCCGTCATGTCGCACAAAAAAATATCAACATTTCTTTTTTTTTTCACCTACGCCAAAGCATCCATGTCAAGACAGTAAAGTCAGCCAGGGTAACTACGTTCTTATTTATTTTTTCTACTTTGACTTTTATTCGTGAGGACACATTGAGCCTCTTACTTTTTTTTATTGTCGCTACCCTACCTGCGTGCTGCCAGAGCCAGCCAGAGCGCATGCGTTTTTCTCGTGTTGCCCCGACCACCACGCGGCGCACTTCGGTGCGCGTTTGGTTTTCTCTGGCCTTCTGGCTAGCAGACTAGAAAAAGAAACAGTGGTCGCTCAACGCCATCACTGTGAATACTCGACGGATTGCACTGCGTTCGCTTGAGCGCAACAGCTCCGGAAAGTCTTGTCTCGCCGGTGTAGTATACCGAGCACTATGCGCATGGTTCTCGGTGGACCAAGCGTCCCACGTTTTCTTCGATATTCATTCGGTAGCCACATTAGGTGCCCAAAGTAGGCATTGCCTTGTGGCGAACATACTCTCCTTAGCGTTTTTTTTTTTCATTTCGGTGTGCTCGCTCCAGTACAAAAGGAAAAAAAAAAGATACATTGTTGCGGCGCAGCGAATTGTCGCATGGTGACAGTTTGTTACTTCTTTTGCGGAAAGTAATCGGCCACGGCACGCTTCAGTTGCTGGATACTATTATTCTATTATTGCGATAGCAATTGTACGAACACTCCAGGCGCATTCCTGCTGACGCCGTCGCCCTCATGTTTCGTATGAAGTCTAAGGGCGATAACGTCGGGACCGCGCGCCGCATGCTCTATGTGCAAGTGAAATAATAGGGGGCCGGGTGGAATGGGTGAGCCGACGATGGTGGCTCAGTCTTGTGTGCTCAAAGGAGAAAAGCGTGAGCAAGCGCGCGGTACCATCGGGGGGAGTGGATGGAATGGGGGCGGGATCTAGGATTCTGTGAATCTGATTGGGCAACATGTTTATTTGCCTTGTATGACGCATTATATACAGTGACTTTTTCTTAAAAACGTAGGTTTATTGAATACTTATACGTATATTTAAATATCTTGTTGCAAGGTTTTGTGTATACGTGCAGTGGACTTTCCAATGACACTTTTTTGCCCTTCATCAAGGATTTGTATATTTCATTGTATCTTCGAATTGCTAATGAACGAGGGCGAGTGAAATGAAAGTGAGCCTACCCACCTCGCGCAATAATGGTTCGGTTCATTACTGCGAGGCATGCGCGCAGCACACAGGCACCTCTCATTTACCAAAGTGACACGCAGGTGTGAGGGCAAGTGTTCTTTAATGCTCTCATACACTGGGTTGAACATGGTTGCGTGACATAATGGACGCTTCAGAAGTTGAGCAGCGTAGTGCCGTGAGGTTTTTGACAGCTGAAGGTGTTTCCTAAAAAAGAAATTAGCCGCCGTATGGCTGCCGTGTACGTTGAACATTGCATTTCATTGGCCACTGTGAAGCGTTGGAGCAAACGGTTGAAAGGAGGACGTGAAAGTTGCAAAGACGATCCAAGACCGAGCCAAAACCATCGTGCAATAACCCCCAACAAAATTGCAAAGGTTGTTGAGCTGATGAGACAAGAACGGAGGATAAGAATAGATGAACTGGCAGAGCGTGTGAACATCAGTAACGGTTCGGTTCACACCATAATTCATGAACATCTCGGTTATCAGCTCTTGTGTGCTGTTACGACTTTGCACCGCTGCCACCACTGTTACGACTTTGAGGTGGTCCCGTTGCGCTCGTCACCCGTTTCGTGACAGAGTGTTGGTAGCGAAGACTCCGAGTCAGTCGTCGGTGAGAATAACGAAAGGGACTTTATACATTATATACAGGTCATTATACAGGACAAGATCGGAGCGGCACTGGGGCCGAGAGCTCACAGCAAACGCGACTGTTCCCGCACGGCGACGTCCGGCGAAAACGCGTGACACATCTCACTCCATCGAGAGCAGCACTCTGCTCCCGGTGGGTCGGCGGATCCGGTTTTCCAGGCGGCCGCGTTCGGCCTTATAATGCCCCGAGAAACCATTGTCACTCAAACGGCCCAATACAAAGCCAGCACTCGACTGTCGTCCGAGAGGTCCAACCAGCGACCACGCTGGCCCCCCGGTTCAAAGTTGGCGGGCGCGGTGACCTCCAGGCAAAGGGAGGTACGGCGCCGGGCTGTCTGGCACTTGGTTGCACGTTTGGACATGTCGCTTGCCGATGCTTCTCCGCAGGACACCGCTGCCTGACGGCTCAGCATCTTGACTTGTCAAGGGAGAAAATTAGGGCGCTGTGCCTTTCGGCGCAGCCCCGGATTTGTCCAAAGGGCGTTCGCAGGATAAATTCTGCATCTTGTAGATTCGGCATCCGGACTTGTGGTAATGGCACAACAGCATCCCCGCCATCAGATAAGGCGCCGGGAAGACGAGCTGCCTCCACGTGGCTCGGATGCCAGGCGCGCACGTTCGTCAGGCTCGTCCAAGTTCACGTCCAGTGTCGGGACGCCAGGTAACTTCACGTGCCCAGGTCCCACTCGCCAGGACAGGAGCTCTGCTCACCGCGTTGTCGCCAAGGCACCTCGACCAGCTCCGCTCGTGTCGTTCCTAAGCCCTTGCTTCTCGCCACTGGTCCTGGTTGGTCGTTCTGCAGCTTGCAAAACCGACCGGCAAAAGGCAACACCCAACACGAACAAGTGCCCTCTGTCTCCCGTCAAACACCAGACAAGGCCATAATCCAAATCAACCTAACTAAATTGCTATCCCTCTTTTTGCTCCCGCTGCAACAAGAGGAAGGTGTACGATCTGGTACACAAGGCTCAAACAACCAGTTCTCAAATTAACAACACACCAAAATATCAGGAACAATTAATAATCAGCAATAATAATGACAAATAGAATGGTCCCCTCGAAATCACTTGGTCCAAAAACATACTATTGAGGAAGCAAATGAGGTCATTCATTTTTCCCGTTGATATTTTCGCGGAATCAGAAGCTGCTTATATTTGCGACCCTGCTTATCCGCGTAGCGGCGGTACAATAATCCAGACTCCTCGTAAAATAAAACCCTCTATTTTTCCACTCCCCGTTTGACGCTCTTCCTCAGATCGGCTAGTGAACAGTCTTCCTGTTGCTCGCGAATCAGAGTTTCCCTTTCAACTGCAGCCTGCTCCTGCCAGCTGGCGGAAACCGGAGCGAGTGTGGAGCCCGCGTCGCCTAACTGCGGAGTCGCGTCGATATCGCGGCTAGCACTGCACGTGTCACTCCCACTCACTTCCAGGACACGCTCGCCCAGGCCATCCTCCGAGCTCTGCCTCTCCCGTGCCTGCTCGCCACTCAAGTTACCTTGATCAGTCCGTGTGCCGCACCGCTGTCCGCTCACCGACGCAAAGTCAAGTTCTCTCGACAGCGGGTGCGCTTTGGATCGCGTGAGGGCCATGTACGCCACGTCGGCAAAGAATGATTTGCCCTCATCCTTCAGCAGTTGCTCCGAGCTATTTGAGAAGAGGTAGGGAAAGTGCTCCGGGAGGGCGGCAGACACAGCGGCTTCTGTGTTAAGTTTCCCAAACTTTCCTTCAATGATAACCGTTGCGATCGGTAAACAGACACTCTCCTCCTCGGCCACTTGCCGTATCCTAGCGCACTCTCCCGTAAAATCACTCGAGGAGACGAAAGACGGGTGGACAACGTCCATAGTTGCTGCAGAGTACCGAAGTGGATGGCACTTCTTACCGTTTACCTTAATTTCCTGCACATATGGCTCCAATAGTCGTATGCCTTTGTGAGTTTCCTGTATTGTTGCAAAAGCAATTTTCTCTTCGCAGTTCGCAGCTATGTGCCCTTGCTTTTTGCAATTGTAGCAGGTTAGCGGCTTCCGTTTTTCAAAAGAACGCGTCGTATCGTTTCGCTGTTTTGATGCAAAAGCAATTTTCTCTGGGCAGTTCGCAGCGATGTGCCCTTGCTTTTTGCAATTGTAACAAGTTAATGGCTTCCATTTTTCGGGCTTTCCGGAAAACACATCTCTCCTATGTGCTTTTTCTACGCGCACTGCCTTGCTGTGCAAGCTGCGGCGGGTGTAATACTCTTCCGCTAACTCTGCTGCCTTGTTTAGCTTAACCTCCTTTAGCCTATCTTGCAGCCAGAGCCTGACATCCTCATCAATGCAACGGTAGAACTGCTCCAACGCGATGCATTCGACGATTTTGTCGCGGTCGTCGTAAACCTCTTCGCCCTTCAGCCATTCCACCAGGTCGGCTTTTAGACGAAACGCGAAGTCAACATTCGACTCCCTGCCCTTTTTTGCATACCGGAACCTCTGCCGGAAAGCTTCGGGCGACAATTTGTACTTCCTTAGTAGCGCTTCCTTCACATCACTGTAGCTCTCAAACGCCTCTTTCGATAAGCAAGTTATTACGTCTGATGCCTCCCCAGGAAGCAAGGCTAACAGATTCTGTGCCCAGAGGGATCGCTCAATGCTATTCCGTTCGCACACGTGCTCAAATTTCACGAGGTATTTGGCCATATCCTCTCCGACGACAAAGGGTGGAAGTTGATCGCATATTCTTACTTAAGAGGAAGAGGTCTGGACACCGACCAAAAATGGTTTAAAAGAGTTATTTACGTTTCGGCTCCCCCACGGGAGCCTTGTTCACAACGAAAGAAGCGGCAGAGCTGGCGCCCCTTTTTATGTGCGTCTCAAAACATGATTAAGGCACCTGGCATACATCGGCGGCAGATTGCCTTCGTTGCGATTAAGAGTGTGCGCCGTGGTTTGGATGATTAGGGACTCAAGATAAAGACGCGAAGAATGATTTCGCTCCTTCGCAATCACACGAGATTTCTCCCAGTTAATCTTATGTGATGTGGCTGCGCAGTGTTCGGCCAAGGCATTTGATGCAACGTGTCGTTTCTGGACGTCATTCATGTGTTGCTTAAGTCTTGTTTTGAAGTTGCCGGTTTCACCGACGTAGACATATCGACAGTCCGCACACGGAATGACATACACCACGCCTGGGAACTTATCCTTTTCCAATGGGTCTTTCACATGCACGAGCTCGTGTCTAAGTTTCCGGGAGGGCACATGCGCAGCCTGCACGTCATATGACCGCAGGACGCGTGCAAGAGTTTCGCTTATGCCGGGGACGTACGGAATCGCAGCCCGTCTTTTGGGGGGTCCAGACTGCGTGGGTACCGTGCGAGCCAGCTGACGCCCTACCGAGTCAATGACGTACTCAGGGTATCCACAAGCCATTAATTCCCTCCGCACAAGTGCATTGTCCGCCATGTGGTCTACCGCTGTTGTGCACACGTTTTTTGCCCGACGAAGAAGAGAGCCGACAACAGACCTCTTTTGCGAAGCAGGGTGCACCGATCTGTAGTTTAGGTAGCGGCCCGTGTGAGTGTGCTTCCTAAACACCTTGAATAACAGGTTTGGCCCATCTCGCTGCACAAGGGTGTCCAGGAACGGCAGTTGCCCTTCGGATTCCACTTCAACGGTGAACTTGATTGCTGCTTGTATATTGTTTAGGTGAGCCGTGAAAGGGTCAAGGTTTTTCCTTTGCAAAATGCTGAAACAGTCGTCGACATATCTGAGGAAGACTTTTGGTGCCGGTGTAAATGAGGATAACGCTTGAGCTTCGATAGCCTCCATTGCTAGGTTGGCCACTGTGACCGAAATCGACGCACCCATTGCTGCTCCATGTACTTGCCGATAAAATTTCTTCTGGAACGTGAAATACGTATTTGATAGGCAAAATTTTAGTAGCCTACCTAGGTCATGCACATCGATGGGGGATCTGTCAGGCAACGTCGGGTCTTCGTCAAGGGCGGCGACGCAAACTTCCACGGCCATGTCTATTGGTACACTTGTAAACAGCGAGACCACGTCAAAAGAAACTAAGACTTCGTCGGGGTGAACGCTTGTCCCTTTAACCTTTTCAATGAAGTCGTACGTGTTGCGTATGTGCGTGGCACGTTTTCCAACGAGTGGCGAAATGATTCTGTGGAGAAAATTTGACAGCTTGTGGAGTGGCGAACGTGTGAAGTCCGCAATGGGGCGCAGGGGAACATCGGGCTTGTGCACTTTCGGCAGGCCGTATATTGCTGGAGCAGATCCATTGTGGCAAATCAGTCTGTAGTACAACTGCTTGTGCTGTGGCGGCACCATACGGAAGACGTCGGCGAGCAGTTTCTGCAGATCCCTCTGAAGCTTGGGTGTCGGGTCTCTTGCGACGCTGGCGTACGTGTGAACGTCACTCAATAGCAAGCACATTTTTTCGATGTATTTGCTCCTGTCTAGAAGAACGGTAGCGTTCCCCTTGTCGGCAGGAAGAACGACTATATCCCGATTCTCCTGCAGCCTCTTGATGGCATCAAGTTCTTGCTTGCACAAGGTGTCCATGGTGGGTTGGGCGTGCAACTTCGACAATACGCTTACAACGCGTATGCGAGCCTCGTCATGGCGGGATTGGTCGACCAAGTTCACAGCGCGCTCAGCGGCGCAAATAACTTTCTTCGTGTCCGTTGCAGGTCCCGTGTTGAAGTTCAGACCGAGACTTAGGACTGCCATTTCGTAGCCGTCAGGCTGGTATGTGGACAAGTTGTACACAGAGTTTTTGAGGGCACTTGGCGGACGTGCTGTGCGGCACTGCTGCAGCCTTTCGAACTTCCTGTCGTGGCATTGCTCATCTTTCCGAGCGCGAAGATTGGCTTGAAAATTTGCGTGCAGTTGTATGCGCGCCATCTCTTCTGGGCAGTGATCCTCGAGACGCCGCCGAGAAAAGAAAGCATCATTCCTAAGTCTTCGTACTTGGTCCCTGCAGCCCATGATCCTCGCTTGCAACAGATGCCGTTCTGCCTTGGAAACCACGCTTAGTCCAAATCTCGTCGACACGGGTCTGTGAAGACGTAGCGAGCGCGGGATCAAACCCTGGGACTTGCAGGCAAGGTTGAACGTCAGATGCCCGTTGAATGCCAGAATGCGCGTAGTCAGTGAGACGAACCCGACGTTCCCCTCCCGACGTTCCCTTTCCCGACGTTCATTGATATCCGCCTAGGCCTCTTCGGCTTCCTCAGCCGTTACGTCCCCAGTCCTCATGACCTCAAGGATCGCATTCTTTCTTTTGGTTGAGCCCAACTCAATGCCCAACTCCTCACAAATTTGGAGAAGTTCTTTGACCTTGTACTTCTCCATCGTTCACACTGTCCTCCTGCTGTTTACCCTTTTTGAATATACCTGCCGTACGCTACTATAACGCTACTAGTAAGACAACCGCAAGTATTTCACACACTGCCCTGTTTACCCCCTCAGCATCCCCTGGTTTTCAAAACACTCTCACTAGGCTTGCAACACCAAATCCTTCCCTAAGCTACTATAACCTGTGTCAGAGAAAGTCTGGTGTTTGAGGTAAACTTCAGGCACTCACCGCGCCGAGGTAGCCGATGCCGGTCAATCCCGTAGCGGCCATCCACTGTTACCACTTTGCACCGCTGCCACCACTGTTACGACTATGAGGTGGTCCTGTAGCGCTCGTCACCCGTTTCGAGACAGAGCGTTGGTAGCGAAGACTCCGAGTCAGGCGTCGGTGAGAATAACGAAAGGGACTTTATACATTATATACAGGTCATTATACAGGACAAGATCGGATCGGCATTGGGGCCGAGAGCTCACAGCAAACGCGACTGTTCCCGCACGGCGACGTCCGGCGAAAACGCGTGACACATCTCACTCCACTCGAGAGCAGCAGTCTGCTCCCGGTGGGTCGGCGGATCCGGTTTTCCAGGCGGCCGCGTTCGGCCTTATAATGCCCCGAGAAACCATTGTCACTCAAACGGCCCAATACAAAGCCAGCACTCGACGGTCGTCCGAGAGGTCCAACCAGCGACCGCGCTGGCCCCCCGGTTCAACGTTGGCGGGCGCGGTGACCTCCAGGCAAAGGGAGGTACGGCGCCGGGCTGTCTGGCACTTGGTTGCACGTTTGGACATGTCGCTTGCCGATGCTTCTCCGCAGGACACCGCTGCCTGACGGCTCAGCATCTTGACTTGTCAAGGGAGAATTAGGGCGCTGTGCCTTTCGGCGCAGCCCCGGATTTGTCCAAAGGGCGTTCGCAGGATAAATTCTGCATCTTGTAGATTCGGAATCCGGGCTTGTGGTAATGGCACAACAGTGCACAATGGATGCCGAAGATTTTGAACCACCGCCAGAAGAAGGTTCTGCGCTGCCTTGACTCATCTGATCTGGTATCAGGAGGAGGGTGACGACTTTTTGTCTGCAATTGTCATCGGGGACGAACCATGGTGCCACTACTACGAGCCTGAAACACGACGGCAAAGCTTACAATGGAAGCATTCGAATTCACCACCCCCAAAGAAAGAAAAGGCCGTCATTTCCGCGGGAAAGGTGTTGTTGACTTTTTTTTTCGATCGTCAGGGGCCATTATGTGATGGAATTTGCTAAAGCCGGAGAGACTATCAATCGTTTCCGATAATGTGAAACGCCGGATCGGCTGCGTGTCGCAATCTAGAACAAACGACGTGGAAAATTGACTATGGTGTTGGGCTGCTGAGCACGGAGGTCGCGGAATCGAATCCCGGCCACGGCGGCCGCATTTCGATGTGAGTGAAATGCGAAAACACCCGTATACTTAGATTTAGGTGCATGTTAAAGAACCCCAGGTGGCCGAAATTTCCGGAGTCCTCCACTACGGCGTCCCTCAATCAGGAAGTGGTTTTGGCAGGTAAAACCCCATAATTTAATTTTTAATTGTTCCACGACAGTGCCCGTCTACACGTCGCTGATGTGGTTAATACAAAACTGGCAAAGTTCAAGTGGGAAACTCTGCAACATCCGCCATACAGCAGAGACCTGTCGCCTCGCGACTTCCACATTATGGGACAAATGAAAAAAACAGCTAAAGGGAAATAGATTCGTGTCGGACGATGGCGTGAAGGAGTCAGTTGCAGATTTTTTGAAGGAGCAACCCAAGCAGTTTTATGAGACTGAAATCACCAGACTCGTTAGTCAATGGGACAAATGTCTAAATTTGTCAAATGTCAAATGTCTAAACAAAAGACTACTGTTAAATAAAGTACCCCGTTTGTCATATATTCGCATTGGCTCACTTTCATTCGACTCGCGCTGGTAGATTTTGCAGACTGGCTGTATATACGTGCTCTCTGTTGGGACAATAATTTCGGTGCAATTACTCCCGATACACGACCGTGGACAGCTGCTCCTGCATAATAGCAGGGAAGAAGTTTGGGTGTGTTGGTAGGATACATACAGACTGGGATACATAGCGCAAAAAAATGACACAGGGACTAGCAGAACACAGGACGAGCGCTAACTTTCAACAATTGATTTATTGCAGCTGGTGAGTATATATATACTCACTGGGACGCCACTGCAATGGACACACTGAAGGGAAGGAGGAAAAGACACTCATGTGACTACTATGCCCAAAAATTCAAGCTTTTTCCTTGACAAAAGTATAGACGGCGTGCTAACGCACTCGTCACCTGCTCTGGCTATCTCAGCTGCTTCCACAATTTCCCTCGTAATCTTATTCCTGTGGCGATAGACAACAACAGTTTGTTTTAATAGCGGGAAGCATAGTGACTTCGCGTCACATTTTCTACAATGGGCAGCCAGATGCCCATCGCAATAGGTGTGCAATATAATTATATATATATATATATATATATATATATATATATATATATATATATATATATATATATATATATATATATATATATATATATATATATATATATATATTTTAAGGTGTGCAATATAATTACAAGAAACTCAAAATTTTATTGCAGCTGTTGTAAAGAAAGCTCTGAAAATGGGGTAAAATTCTCCAAGGTCGCCCACATCTGTCTCTTTTTGTGAATATTGCAAGTAATTTATGTTGATAGTATTTCGTTGCGTGTAACCTTAACAGTACTATTACCTAAACTAGCGATGCATTTACGCTGTAGACTTAGACACCAAGTACAATTCCTTGTTTAATTATTAAATTCGTTTGTCGCAGATGTACATTTTTAGGCGGGATCGCGGACCTCTGTGAAGCACTCATTTTCTTTTGTTCCTTCATCTTGAGATTTTAAATACTTGCAAGAAATACATGGAAATTCAACTAATTTTCGCCCCCCCCCCGGTCTGATTGATAAATAGGTCTATGTCTCCTGAATATATATATATATATATATATATATATATATATATATATATATATATATATATATATATACATGTATATAACTGGCAGAAGCATTTCCAGGCTCTTTCACTTATTCTGATAGCAATTATATGGCCACTCCAGGCGCATTTTTGCCGTCTTTGTCGCTGTCGCCGTAGTGTCCCGTATAAAGTCCAAGGGCATAACACCGTCGCCACGCATCATATGCTGTATGCGCCAGTGAAAGCGTGCCAGGGGAGCCGACGATTGCGGCTCAATCTCGCGTGCGCAAGGGCAGCAAGCGGGGAGGAAGCGCGCCGTCTTCCGTCACGCGCAAAGAACGGGGGGGGGGGGGGGAGGTGTTGTACTTCGGCAGCGACTGCTCTTAAGACAAAACCCGCGCGTTCGCGTGGGCTTTCTCTTGGAAGCGATCAGCTTTGGGGGCACTGTCTAGATGGGTCGACGGCACGTAGCTTTGAATATGCTGTGTTCTCGCCTCTCAGTTTGCGTTGAAACGATACACCACACGTAGGTCATTTCGCTCGCTGCTGCTGCCTCCGCGCTTCTTTACGCCAGCATTCTCACAGCGAGTATCCACAGTTATCGAGTGTGATGTGTGCATGTTTTCCCGGGCGCGCTGACACCATGCTTGTTAATTTAGTTAGCAAGCGAGTGTTTAAAAGTTTTTACGAGCGACAAAACTGCTGTCCTTACTTAATGTGGCTGTGCACTAATTTGTAATTTGCTATCGCAATCGATGCTTCGCCTCTCGGGCGAAACTGCGACATTTTGCAGTAGTAATTCGCGATATATATATATATATATATATATATATATATATATATATATATATATATATATATATATATAGAGAGAGAGAGAGAGAGAGAGAGTAAGGTAAGATCGTTTGCGGTTTGCCGACCCACTCGAGAAATAGTTGGTACACCACTGTGGTATTCGCATATTTTTAAACTCTGGCCATAGTTAGCTGGGACACCCGGTATACCGCAGGACTCTGTCCTGAACAATGCTGCATTCCCTACCCCAGTAAAATGAATAAAAGCTATATCATAGAGCGTATACTCTCATCTACACAAGGAGCAGGGATGCCGTCAAGCTGGCACATTACTGGCTTTTCATCCCTGTTGTCTACATTTTAGCTGTTCCATAGAAATACAAATAAACATAAAAGTATGACTAAAATACGGCGCATAGAATAGCCAGACAATGAAAACTCGGAGACCTTCCACTATGTGAAAATGGAAGACCAACGAAGCTGTATTGCTTAATAGCTATGTCAAGTTTAAAGGCACAAACGCATAACTTCGTTGTTTGTTTCGTCCTCTTCTTTAATTTATTTTGTGTTTTAATTTTTTAATATTTATTTTTATTCGCTTACTTTTTTTACATTACCTATACACTGATCTTTCGACAGGCATCATCATATATGCTAGTGTTTGAGTAACGGCTTTCATCGCTCCGGCGCATTGTTTTTGTCAACAGCATAATTTCGTTGTTTGTTTCGCTTTATTTTCTTTGTTTTATTTTTTATTCTTTTGTTTTTATTTTTTACTTTATACATACGCACTGACGTTTCGACGCGTGGGTTCCACGTTTGACAAGGGTGGTTCAATAGCGGGTTACAAGTCCCTGCAAGCCCACAGAGCTATGTGCCATTGAGCTGGGACCCTTTCTGCACTATCGCCAGGATCGGCCCACATGATTTGTTTCTTTTTTTCAACATCTAGGACATCTTCAACAGCTTTGACGGGACACTTGGGCAGAAAGAAAACTGAAATCAGGCTGCTGCATGAATTTTACTGGCCAGGATAATTCCGCGACACAAAAAACTTTGTTAAGTCATCCGTCGTATGCCATGCACGTGGGGAAACCTAATGACAAGTTGAAGACACCGCTGGAGCTGGTTCCTATAATATCCGAGCCATTTCGGCGTGTTGTCCGCTGCCTACGACTTCCTTCCTCGGGGCAAAAGTACGCGCTGAAAATGATTTGTCCCGCAACTAAATTCGCCGAGACCGTTCCTCGGAGCGAGCTCAGCTCATCGCAATTAGTTGGACTTTTGAGCATTTTTTTCCTCGAGTGAGTTTTCTGGCGGAACTCCAAAGCGACCAGGGTATCTGTACAAGCTCATTGACCACAACTTTTATGGAGTGATTGAACAAGGATAGTTCCGTCCACCACCCCCAAAGCAACAGTGTATAACGTTGGAACTCCGCGCTGAAACGGAGTGCTAAGAACTCTGTGTCGGGAATACTGTCGCGATTGGGAATGCTGTCTCCCCACTGCAATGTTTGCTTTACGCACAGTGCCGCATGAGTCCACCGCATTTAACCCGACAGAACTGGTGTATGGCCGCGAACTGCGATCACCCCTCCGGATGCTTGAATAGACGTGGACAGGGGACGAGGAAGAGACGACTGCCGTTCAATACGTTCTCCGACTGCTCGAAAGAAGGAGCGGAGCGCGGGAAATGGCGAAGGTCTGCATGAACGCTGCACAGCTGAAAGTAAAAGCGTACTATGACCGAGCCAGAAAGCGCTTTTTCCAAGTGATCGATCGTGCGATGCCTACAAAGCGTACAGTACAGTACAGTACAGCACAGCCTTCAAAAGCGAACAAGCTTGATGTGCAATGGGAGGGCCCGGCCGAAGTTGTCCAAAAAGCTCTCATTCACCAACTATGCAGTCAAGATAGGAGGGTGCAGAAAGGACGAAAGTATATCACGTAAACTTGATGAAACCGTACACCCGCGAGCAAAAATATATGGACCAGGGATTGCGCGATAAAACTGATTTTCTCCACTGTCTGTGAATGCACCTTGCAATTAAAGACTGCAGTCCGAATTTCGCATTACGAATTTTCTAGTGCACTCGTCAGTTTCCGTTTACGCGTGTTAATTATGAAGAAATTCTGTTTTTTTGGGTGACCCTGTGGTCCGTATACTTTTTCTCACGGGTGCGCATAGAGAGACAAGCAGTTGTACGCCTCTCCCTCAATGGTTACGAGAAAATGCCGCTTCAGTTTCCCGTTTTTTGGTGAACTAGATAGATCAGTGGCCGCCTGTGCAGAGATGAGAAAGATGAAGATGAAGACGTGAACTTGCCTGGTGATCAAGTTCGAGGCTTAAGGAACCTGACCCAAGAGTTCAGAGATCTGTTTTCTGATAAACCTGGACGAACAGATCACATAGTCCATGATACTGAGTTGACCTCCGAAGCGCCGTTAAAGCGAAACCGTATCGAGTATCTCCAAAACAGAGTGGAATTATGCGAAAGGAGATTCAAAAGATGTTGGAGCTCAGAGTGACTGAGGCAGGCGACAGCGATCGTGCGTCTCCCTTGATAATGGAGGAAGTTTCCGGAAAGGAGCCGCGACCGTGCATAGAGTATCGGCGGCTGAACTCAGTAACGAGAGATCAGCTCCACTCAATCGCCAACATTGAGAAAAGGATAGAAACCGTCAGCACAGCTCGATACATTTCTACTCTTGATCTCATTCGCGGATACTGGCAAGTACCGCTAACGACGTGCGCAAGCTGCTATGCCGTGTTCGTAACTCCCTTAACGTTCGGACCGCTGATGCTCGGCTTGATACTGAAAAATGCCCAGTTTTGTTTTCTAAGCATATGGACAGGGTGCTGTATGACCTAAACGACTTTGCGTTGCCGTACCTCGATGACGAGAATTTCTGTCTGGTATTCCGGCAAGCGCGGGCGGTTTGCCGGATGAGCGGGGGCGTAAACGTGAGCGGCTAGATTGGTGGCACAAGCGGATGTGCAAAGCTCAACCGCATAAACACAGAGCCAATTACTATATTCTGCTTAGCTGCTGCTTGAAATTTTCTACAGCTGCGTAATCATGTTCACCATTACGCCGTTGCCGAAAATTTGCACCAGTAGGTTACTGCAATTTTCCCTCTATGCTTGTCTGGTTGAGCTCTACACCACCAGGCGGCTGCACCGCTCCAACCATAGAGTTACTATACTGACTCTAGAGGACAAGCTACCCATAGGGCCCATGCATTAAAATCGGGAACCTCAAGAGCGCCGCCATGTTGCTACGCGCCGAGGTTGCCAGCTCCTGAGACGCTTGCTAAACTTGGTGACAGTAGTCAGTTTTAATCCGGCAACAGTAGCAGCATGGCGTCTCGCTTGTAGTGTTGTGATGTGTGCGTGCAGCCGTGTGTTTGGGCTTTATAAGTCGGTTCTTTATTCTATGTTGCGGGATGGTGTGGGTGTGGTCCATGTTGGCCGTACAGCTGGCAGTTATGCAACCGAGGGATGATCATGTTCAAGTTTCCGGCGGTATGCCGTTTTCAGCGGTCACGCCTTTTGCAGGAGTGTCACTCGACGACGTTACGAGCTCGAAGCTGTGGTCAGATTCCTCGTTGGCGTTCCGTAATTCTCTTCGCACGGGCGCGGTATGTTGCAAAAGCCGCTTTCGCGATCTATCGTCGTGACGATAGATCGGGTTTTTAATTATTATAAGTAATGATCCAGCTGTGGGGCACATGTAACCGACAAACGGAAGTCTCAGGAGAGCACCTGAGATGATAGTAGAGCAGGCGGCGCAGGAACTCCAGGGCACCCGAGGGACAGTGGGGGGATCAAAGCTCGAAGCAGAACGGTACGTAGGTTGGGGCCGCCGAGGCAGGTGTGTGCCAGGGAGTGTTCGCACGGACAGCTCCCCTGGCACGCACAGCCGTGCCTCGCAAGGTCGAGATACTTTAAAGGCACCTGCGCCCATGATCTTTCTTTTGCCTCGGCGCAGTGAGCACGATTAACGAGAATAATGTGGAGGGCATCCGGTGCAGTCGCGAATGCATCATGACAAATGTAGCTCGCGTCGCCTGGCGTCTGTAGTAATATCAGAGTTGGTTGTATGAACTTTATGCATAATACGTATGTTACGGTACCTTAACGGGATGGGTCTAGAGGACGGTGTTGGTAGATTTTTTCGTACCGCCCTAATCCTATACCCCCACTACAAACACACACATGCCCCATTTTTTTATGTATACATACAATTCCTTGCCATGACGGATCATAGCCTCCTTTATTGTTGAAAAATAGAGGAGGCTATGGACCGATTGACCAGTTCAAGTTGTCAACTTGTCAGTAACTGTCGTAGGAATCACTGTAATAAACACAATTCCACGATCGGATTGTTTACTTTCATTTTTTGTTGTAACACTGAGGACTACATAGAACTTCATTTTGTATATGTGAGAGAAGTATGTGGATATCATGAGCTTAAGCCAATGTGCGATACACAGACAAAGCAGCTGCTACAACATGAACTGCATTGAGGGCCACACAACACATACGTAATTAAAGGTGCAAAATATAGGGGGAAGCTTCAAAATACGCTCTGTAGCACTGCAAAGTATAACATACATTGTATGTGTACAATAAATGTTCAAAAATACAATGCATCAATGTCCCATTTGCCTTCAAGTTTATTATGAAGTTCAAGTTTACTGAAGTTTATTATGAGCATATGTACAACAGGAATCTACTAACATACCCGCAGTCAAGGTGGCTGTTCGAGGTGTGCTGGCTGCCTCAGTGTAAGAAAAAGAAATTGGGTAAATGTCGACACCAGTGCCACTGCTTCTTGCCTCTGACCTGCACGTGCCTCTGCAGCATCACAAGTGTGCTAGCGTGGCGAGGCAAAGGAGTCATCCGAGAGAAAGAGTATTGTTTACATGGAGAAGTGGCTGTTCACATTGCCTGTCACTTTCCCTCAAATGTTTCCTTGGCGACTAGGGTGACACACCCGCAGTCAAGGTGGCTGTTCGAGGTGTGCTGGCTGCCTAAACGAAATAAAAAGAAATTAGATGAATGTCGATACCAGTGCTATTGCTTATTGCCTCTTACCTGCATTTGCCTCCACGGCCTCTTGGCTTGCGGAGTCTGTATGTGGGAGCTGCTGTGGCTAGGCGTAGGCATTGTCTAAGCAAAAAGAAAAGGCCATTTAAATGGGGAATTATGGAAATAAATGCAGTTGTTATGTCTGCTTCTTGCACTCTTCTTGCCTAAAAGTTTTCAAACAGTGTCCAGAACACACCAGCACTTTGACTGCTTCTGCTTTTTACCTACAGGTGTTGCTGCGAGATCCTTAGTATGGCTGCGTGCAGCATTGCAACACTTGGTGGAGGCATTTGAAGTGGTAGCCAAAAATATAAAGAATCATCCTTGTCTGCACGAATGCTTTCAATTTCTAAATGCAGTGGTAACTATCACTATTGGTGCAAGGCCCCCCCACATCTATGCGGCAAGTGCCATAACTCGAAACTGAATTTTTCCTTTAGTGTTTCACAAGGCATCTGATATGTCCACATTAGATGTGATGTGTTTGTTTTTATTTATCCCAGTGTGGAGAGAGCATCATTAAATGGCTGAAGTACTATAGCGCCAAACAGACGACACAAGAAGAAGAGTCACGGACGAGCGCTTATGTCCGTGTCTCTTCTTCTTGTGTCGTCTGTTTGGCGCTATAGTACTTCAGTAATATGCACCAACTAGCCCAACAAAAAGTTCTGCTGGAATATCATTAAATGTTTTTTTTATTTTTGCGTGTCTTGTTTTTTGGTTTATTTCTGAATTTACCATGATGCTAAAGTGACTTATATAATGGCAATCAGCTTTTGTTTTGCAGAAAAACAATGTATTTCCTGACCCATTGTTTGACATCCCCTCACTCGCATTATTTTGCAGAGTATTCTACCTATATTGACTTGCTTGACCTCCACTAAAGAGTCTTGCATTTTCAAATACGACTCTTTCCTCAAAATCATTCGACACTTCTCATAATTTCTGTACCTTGGGCTTCTGATACTCTGCAGTCACCATTTTTGCTTGTTTCTGACTAGAAATATCTTCTTTAATTTAGAGCTTAAATTTTACTTTTGGAACACATGGAAGGGCTTGCCATTGCATATCTGCATAAAAGGGAAACATGTTTCATTAAACATTTGCAAAATCCAATTGAAGATTGATGAATGCAGCTTGCAGTGTGACATGACTGAATGAGCCATAAGAGTAACTCATCTCACATGGTAAATGAAAGCACATATTAGTGTGATGCACAAGATATGTTACACTAACGTGGTGGGTTCTCTTGCTTCTACAGCAAAATAATCGGTGCGCGAAAAAAAAATTATTTTTGCATAACCCTTGTACACACTGACTTAAGGAAAATGAGCTGGAGCTGTCCACATGATGTACTTATTTTACCTGCGAGTATGGTCAACAAAAATGTGTCCCAGCTGCTTAGTGGTATTCGGGATTATGTAAGTATTGCATATGTGCCTGTTGTCGAAAATAACTGAATTTTGAAAATGCTCGCAGGGATCTGATGTGCACATCTGCAGTTTATGGATACATGTAAAAGACTCAGCATCAAGTGCAAGTGAACGGTCCCACAGGCCCGGAGTCGATCATGCAAATAGATTCGCTGCACAAATTTGTGACCAGAAAAGATATTCCACACGAAATGGCATGCAAGGAAGTGTTGAAAATATTGTACAGTTAATAAAACGTCTAAGCTATTAATATGTGGGTTGATGCACTCGTTATGCAAAACGGAGGTGAGGCGTGCAGACAGGACACAAGAGTAGAGTATTTACAAGCAAACAACACGAGCGCCGCCCACTTCTCTACACTTGTGTCCTGTCTGCACGCCTCACTTCTGTTTTGCATAATGAATCCTTACCAACTAGCTCAGCTTTCTGTCGTTATAAGTCTCGATGCACTCGATTTCGTCCGCATTACGCACTCGCCTCTTGATTACTTCGTGGCACAGAAATACTCGGCATCAGGCTGTTTTTCTGCTGTGGCCTTTGTAGAAGCATGATTGTTCAAAGTGCAACAATTAAACAGATTCTTTCAGTTGCTAGTGGCTTCGCCAGTACAATTCCGGTGCGCTGGTCCGCCTGTCCAGCAATTTCCTACTGAAGGGAAACCTGCAAATAAAAACACCGCTCCGCATGCAGAAAAATGCTCTACTGTGACGCTTCTCAAACGATTGTGATGCACCACAAGAGCTGCCTACTCGCGTGATATTCTCAACAAGGAGATACATTCGTTTACTTACATGTGAAGGTATATGCCAGACCACTTCGGGGCTTCGGTGGCGCATAACGAAACTACTACGCATCCAAAAAACAGATTCGAAACCGAAATTCGCGTCATCCTTTATTGCATGAATGCGTACATCGTGATTTCCATAAGTCATGACTTAGCGATCGCTTTCTGTAAACTTAATATTAACGTACCACCTTCATAAAGCCATCAGGTATGCGTTTTTAGATGACAAAGCATAAGGTGACCTGTACTTGTTCTCAGCTCTTTCAATAGTAATTGCGCTGGCCACATTGACCAGTAGCAACAGGGCGGCGCCCTAGAGGTTCCCACTTTTCCGGCCCAGCTTTTCCTCTAGAGTTGTTCTACTAACTCTATGGCTCCAACCGCTCGCGCACGTTTACGCCCCGGCCCAACCGGTAATCCGCCCAAAGCAGCCCCGTTTGCCGGAATAGCGAACACGCTAAAAGTCTCTATTGCCGTTTTTTCGGACTCCTGGGAAAGGCATCTGGAGCATTTAAGTGAATTCCTAAGGAGCGCAGTGTTCACTGTGAAAGCAGAGAAGTGTGAAGTGGGAGGAGCTCAATTGAGCAACTGGGACATGTGGTAGGGCAAGGACGCCGCATGCCGTCTGAAGTCAAGGTAGAGGCCGTTGCGGCATACCCGCGACTAGAGTTACTGTATATGCTATGCTACCTGCGGTAGCACATACAGTAACTCTACCCGCGACCCAAGACAAAAACCGATGTACGGGCATTCTTGGGGCCTCACGGGCTACTACCATTGCTACATAAAAAAAAAAAACTATTCCGAGTTAGCTAGCTCGCTCACTAATGCACTCCGAAAAAAGAGCCCACCATGCTGGTATGGGACGAGAAGCAGCAGTATTGGTACCAAAATTTGAAGTCCGCACTCATCAGTCGTCCAATTTTACAGGCACTTGGCTATAAGAGGTCATTCATTGTGCAATGCGATCCAAGCAATCGCGGCATGGGAGCATTACTTTCGCGACATGACGGGGCCGGGGCAAAACACCCTATCGTGTACATTAGCCGAAGACTAAGTGTTCGAGAGGAGGCCTATAGTGCCTCCGAGAAGGTGTGTGCGTGCCTATAGTCTGGGCATGACAAAAAGTGACATGCTACCTCGCTGGCTTCAAGTTCACGTTTCAGACAGACCACTGTCCACTCAAATGGTTTCAGAGCATGTCGCCCCAAAACGGCCGATTACTCAAACGGAGTCTCGCGCTTCAGCAGTACACCTTTGATGTAGTATATCGAAGGGGCAAATATAATGGCAACGTGGATGTCTTGAGCAGGCCATCGGAGTGATGGTACGTAAGACGGGTACGGGTACTCAGTTTCATCTAGAAGCCGTGAAGCATGAGTGGCTCTGCTATTATCTCTAAATATTGGGCTGCTGTGAATGTTTATAAAAGTGTTTGGATGGCTGCTTTGGTGCATTAATTGGATAGGGCAAGTACGTATAATGATTTGCTATACTCGATGACCCTCGGTGCGAGCACGGAGCTTTCCTATGCCCGATGGTTGTGTGTTCACAGGAAGAAGACCACAATGAACCGAGTGCTGGAACTCCAAGCTGCAGTGTGCCAGCAGCATTCGCATCTGGAGGATCCCTGATATCGCGACTGAACAGATGTAAGTTTCTTTTGGATGCGTTCAGTGAGGTCAGGGAGAGAGAGAGAATGAAGAGGAAAGGCAGGGAGGTTAACCAGATATGAGTCTCCGGTTTGCTACCCTACACTGGGGATGGGGGATAGGGGTTAGAAAGATGACAGAGAGGAAAAGGCAAAAAAAAATAAATTTGCACGTTCGGCCTCAAACTGCAGAGGCACACTCAAGTAGTGGAAGACACACAGTAAAATACAATTTCTGAAAGGCAACAGGGGAATGGAAGTCATGCGATATTCGACGAACCATTCCAAGAGCGCGAGCGGCACGTTGTTTCTCATATTTAGCGTCTGAAGGAAAGCTAAGCGTTTTGTCGAAGTACAGAACAATATCTTTCATTTCATCGACCCTGGGAAGGGGAGCATTCCAAGGATGTATGGAACTTGCACGTGGTGTCTTTTCCGCCTGTAACTTAATACTATAATTATGAAAGCATTTACGTGTAGCTTATTGTTTCTCCACCAATTTGATAGCGATAAAGTTCGTTTTTTACAGCGAAGGTGTACTATATGGCTACCCGATTCGTCCGTCCGTCCGTCTGTCGGTCTCCTGTACGCCGAAAACTCATCCGGCGCAACCGCATGCGCATACGCGATAAAAGAGAGAGAGAGAGAGAGAGGCGTGCGATTAGCCATCACAACCTATAGTCGGATACAACTTTAGAAAAAAGGGGGCGTTTACTCCTCCGAGGCGGATGCACACGAGCATCCACCAATGGGCGCGCACTCTGGACCGACGTCATGCGCCGGCCGGCCGGTGACTTCGCCGCTTCGGTCATCTGGGCGGGGCCTCCCCTTTTTTCTAAAGTTGTATCCGACTATTATAGATAGCAGAAGGCTTGTTTACTCCGTTCCATGACGTCATGCTACCTGGCCCGAGATTTGCATTGACAAGGCTGGCATGATGAAAGCGGTGACGTCAAAATCATTGTTGCCTACTTGGGAGCATCCCCATTAGTATAGAGTTTCTCACTACATTACCTCGAGGGAAATCTGGCGCTGCTGCGCTGTGGTATGCATGGGAATGCCGGTATATTGTGGATTCGGATTGGCATCGTTCTCGTAGAGACAGGACACCTTGAAGACGCGCTTGGCAAGTACCATTCCGTCTGTCACAATGATTAATTTTCTACTAGAACAGCACGTGAAAAACTGTTTTAGCTTTATTATTACGCGAAAACATGTTTTGTTTAACTATGAGAACTTGTTATTGTGTGTACGACTACATGTTACGTAAAAGGTATCAGCGGGCCGCTAAAGTTGGAGGACAGACGACAAGGTTTGCGCTCGCTTTGAAACAGTTGGTCGTCTGTTCTTGCTTTTCTTCGCTTGGTCATGCATCGTGGGTGAGTGAAGATGTAATATGCGTGAATGGAAACATTTTATGAAGCTTTTACTTTGAGAACGCGTTATTCGCGTAGCCATATCCACGTTTTAGACGAAGCCTCTTACAACACCAGCCAACATGAGCCTCGCAGACACATATACCGTCATTCCCATGACGGCACGGTGCCCCCTTAAGAAACTCCCATAGACGGTGGCGCCTGATTTCCCTCTAGGTGTTATAGTGAGAAACTCTATGGGGCCAGGCAACACGACGTCATGGATCAGAGTGAAAAGGCCTTGTGCTATCTAGGTGGTGTTGGATTAGTTGCGCCAGTTGTGACGTCGTTGCTCTCCGTCGCAGCCGAGCGCACGTGCAGCAGTTTCTCCAAGGTCGACCCAAATAGGTCGCGAAGCTTCGGGCGAAAAGCAGTCCAGTACAAATTGTCACCGACATCAGCAAGGGTGAAATATTTAGCGCGCACAGTCGACAAGGACACAGTAAAGCGGGGCACACGAACGCTTCACTGTGTCCTGGTCGATTGTGCGCGCCAAATATTTCACTATGAATTCGTACCAACTCGCCCAACTATCAGTTATGCAGCAAGGGTGGTTATGGAAGCAGCGATTGAACCGCGACTATGTTTGGAGGGAACAAACATTGGGAAAGAAAAAAGCGTTTTCTAATTCAAGCGAGGCACAGTTAGATTCATTCAACGAAAACAAAATTCCTGATCAACGTTATATCAAGTTCTTGACTGACTGACTGATCAACGTTATATATTCGTGACGAGCTAAGAAAATACAAGTTTATTTTTTTATTATTAATAATAAATGCATTTCTTTTCAGCGCCCATCGTTACAGGGTGGCGTAGACGCCGCTATCACTCGCAGTGCAATGCACCTCTTGAAATGCGCATAAAGGCGCGCTGTTAAATTTCACTTGTTTAAATACGCCCCCCTCATACGGTGTGCTTTTTTTTATCGTCGGATTTTGTCTGAATTTGGTGACGCGGGTAGCTTCATCGCTTCTTAACCTGTTCAGTCAAAAGTGGTGAGTTACGACCGCCAGATAATTGTGTAGTTTTCGTGCGACTGCGCTGTTTGACGGGCTTGGCATCCGACGATAGGATCAGCGCTCTACACCCAAAACTTTCGTCAGCCTCCAAAGAAAATATGTTCTGTGCAGGGGTGCGATTTCGACAACCGTACGGCAGGCCTTTTCCCCTGCATCGCTTTCCGCGCTGAAAGTTCGAAACGCTCATCAAGTCGAATGGCGGGACATTTGAATATACAGTTGCAAAGGCAGGCCAAAAGAAAAATTTCGCGCCTTCGAAAACAAAATGACGTCATTTTTGTTTTTTTACGGATATGGTGTCACATTATTTTTTTCTTCCGCCGGAAATGTTCCCTCCACATACACATGGCGCTAAGCCCCATGAACCGCCGATGAACCGCCATGTTTTGAACGTATGGGTATGGTGGCTAGCATAGTATGGGCTCCTATGGAAGCTTCGCTACAACGTATATTTACCTTGGTTTCTATTAGGCTCCGAAATGGGTAGCCCGCGCGTCATAAGTACTCCTTATGCGCAGGCAGCTGTCTATCAACAACGCCGCGAGCAGAACCGGGAACGAGCTCGTATACGCCAGACCAATGCCTCCTTTACTAGATGCCAGCCGCGTTGCTCGGTTTCCCATTGCGGCGGCGGTTCCCTTAGTTCATGGCCTCCGCGATTCGCAGCAACGGCGCGCCGCCGGAGCCGATCGCGAAGGCCACGCTTAGTTGAAGTTAGTTCAGCATAAATTTCGTGAGGCGGCGCTCGTTGCCTTTTCAACTTCCGGCGGATGCGGGCTTCCGAGATGGCAACAGACTCCATGGTAATCTCCGAGGCCGCAGCACGTGACGGAGACGTCTGCCACAAGCGGCGCTCGTTGCCTTTTCGCGGTAATTTGAAAGTAGCGACACTCTCCTCCACTCCCGCGCTTTCCTCCTCAATTCTCCTCGCCCGCCGGCTGTGCGCGCTGCGCACGGCACGCTTCGCAGGCCATCGCGCGCTCGCCGGCCCGATGCATTAGCTGGCACCCGTGATCGCACCTAACTTCGGGATTTTTTTCTCGCCCTATTATTAAACGAAAGCACTAGAAAGGGATGCAGTGTGCTTGACTCTACCATGACCCACATTTATCACCTTCTCGTTTGAACAATGAGAGCGCTAAACGTGCGCGTTTGCGGCATGAATTAACAATCGCAGCGTACTGTATATAGCCCACATTGGCTTTGATATCTTTATACTGGTCACTTCAACAGGGCAGAGCTTTAATTAGCACAGTATTTAATTTAAATCTGTACATTCTTTAATATTTTTCGACGCAGTGACGCTCCGTTAAATCCAATTTCAACTAGCGCTGCATTTTCGCGGAAGTACTTTTTATGACACTATCTTTTTGCAGTCGAGCCAGGCAGAGATTGCGGTAATTTAGTTGGACGTCATTGCGCGCGTGAAGCTTCAGAAGCAGGGCAGTGGCCGCAAAAATGATGCGAAATTAGCTTTAACGTGATTATGGATTTTTTTAGGGGGGGGGGCATGGGAGGAGGGGTTCAGTCCTAAAAGGCTTGGGGCCTCGGTGTAATGCATATGCCGCGCATTTAATACCCGGGCTATAGAAATTTCATTCCTGCTTGAAAGAGAACAATTTTTTTTCTAGTTTTTCGTGCTCTCAAGAGAGATATATTTTTATTGACTACTGTAGAAGTGAGCGTAGCCAAGGGTTGGTTTGAAATTTATGAATGATTGCTCACGGCAACGGACGACTAGATTAAGAGATGGGAAGATGATGCTGTCTTTGTGACTTATTCAGTGTGGCCCATCGAATGCATTCAATTAGTGCCTCAGACGCCCGTGGTGATGCAATATTGAGCGCTGTAAAGGACGATAAGAAAGGATTTAGCCATTCTGTGGCTGGGTCGGTTTCAAGGAAACAATTCGTACTATTTTAGAAACACAGAGCTTAAGAATCTGACGTTATTTTGATAGCATAACTAAATAGAAGTTGTAAAGATTGCACCTATGGCGAATGAAAGTCAGCCTTAAAAGTCAGCCTTCTGCAGTATGAGCGGCTCAAACTGATCAGTATCGAAATGTAGCTGCAATGTTATGCAATATTGTTAAGAAAACCTGTGCTAGCAAAATATACTCGCACAGAAAAATTCACAAAACGCTATAAAGTTAATTCCAATGCACCTCAGGGAGGCTTTCGCTTGAATCAATTTTTAAAGCGTAGCTAATAGTCGGCTGCGTAATTTATTAAGGCCCACTCGAACAGAAGCGTGATAAAGAAGGGTTTCGGGGTTTTTAGTGATCAAATAAACCAAACTGATAAGCCTAAATTAATTTTTGAGGTCACGTGTACGCGCGCTAAGAAACTTCTAACGCTGCCGTATATAGTGCCCAACGGCATCGTTTTTTTCGACCCCACCAAAGCTCTTGGGCACACGGGAGATCGACATGCTTCCTATTCTGCGCCACCGTTAGAAGCACGTGTATATACTGGGAAAAAAATACGTACGCCATGGAAACATTTTAGCGGGAAACCCACACCGAGACTCGGAAATTAAGGCGGCTATAATAGGCGCAACACACAGCAATGCCATCAAGTGGAAAGGATAACATTCGAAACGACACACAATGATGAGCGAATTAAGCAACATTGTCAGCCTCTTGACGAGCTCGCAAGAAGTTTCAAGTATACAGACTAGTTTATGTACCAACCAATGCACAGTACCTCGCAGAGGACGGTGTGATTCGTCGGAGTGAACTCCTTACGTCCGATGTTGTGAATCCACTTTTTTCTGCGACTGATGTCGTTCTTCCCTCGAGGAATTGTGAAAAGCATGAAGCTATTTTCACACCGGCTTGTGCACTGAAATGCGCAGCAACCCGGCATAACGCGGTGCGAAATGCAGAGTTCGAATTAGATGAATAAAGCTCGACCCGCGACAGAGGAACACGGCCTGCCCATGGCGCTGAAGAAAAACAACAACACAAGCAAAGCGACGCTTTCGCGCGCGTTTCCAAGGCGACGGCTGGGGCCGGCCGCAGCGGCCAATCGTCGGTCAGAAAAGCGCCGAGTGGAGAGGCGGGAAGGAGGATGTGCGAGGGTTGGCGGCGCGGCGGCAAAGTTCACAGAATGGCGCTACTTTCAAATTATCAAGGGGTTTTATTTCGCGGAGGAGAGTAAAGGGAGAGGGCCAGGAACCGAGTTTACGGACAACGCGGCTGGCATCTAGTAAAGGAGGCATTGGCCGGACCGATGCTGCAGCCCGGGCACAAGAACAGGCTCGTGCAGCGGAGCGCCAGCAGCAACTGAGTACCGAGGATCTGGCAGCCTACGAAGCCGTCCTGTAATGAATCGTCGGGATCAACCCAGTGATAACCACCGGCGCCGCACGTTTCAGCTTCGCTGATTAACCAGAGAGAGAGAGAGAGAGAGAAAAGAATGCAAAGGAGAGAAAGGCGGGGAGGTTAAACATCTGTACGGAGTGCTTGGGCGGCGATCTTCATTTTTTTTTTTTTAAATGCAGTCGTAAGCGCTGTTGGCAGTCTTTAAGGCGTCAGCATATAGAAGGAATGAAGAGTGTTGAACTGCTGACGAAATGTCATTTATGAACGGCAGGAAGAGAAGAGGGCCAAGAACATGTCCTTGAGGAACTCCGCTATAGTGACCTCATAGCTTGACAGAACTGTGTCCATTAATGCCAATAGAGCACGTTCCATTGCTTGGGTAATTTGATAAAGATGGAAGAAGGTATGTCCATTTGCGTGAGCTTCGTAATGAGGTGCTCGTGGCAAACTACATGTAATGCTTTACATACGTCAAAGTAAAGAATGTCTAATTGGCATAAACTATGTACCACACTGGAAGCATGGGTCACAAATCTTACGAAGTGCGTCGTTATGTAGCGCCGTGATAAAGAGCCATGCATGCTGTTCATCTATTAAAATATTCTTAGCACGAATAGAAACGAGAGAATTCAATACAGATTCAAACGCGTTGACGCAATAATAATAATAATAATAATAATAATAATAATAATAATAATAATAATAATAATAATAATAATAATAATAATAATAATAATAACGTTTATTACCACCCAAAAATGCAGATCAACATGAACAGGCCAGTCTAAGCCTCAGTTGGCTTGTAGGCCCGTGCGCATGAACATGATACACATGGTGAATGAAATATAGACATTGATGAGACATAGAGAACAAAAAAAAAATGACTATGGAAAAGAAGAACAAGGTAACATTGGTTATTCCACTTACAAGAAATTAAAACAATAATCATCATAATAGTAATAATACTACTACTAGTAATTCATAATGTAAAGAGCTACTATTATTCTGCGCGCTAGCAACGCTGACCTCAATATAGTATCATGCTCAATTTCACGGCGCGCTGTCTGCTATTCGTTGTCAGTGTCGCCGGCGTCCGTAAGCTACATTTATGATTCCAGTAACGCGGACGTCTAAAAATTGTGTTGAAATGTTTTCATCTATTTTGCAGAAATCGCTGTGGAAGTACACACTTTAGACTGCGCCAAAATAGTGCGGGTCCTTAAACGGCCCCACACCAGGCCCCATAGCAAATTTCGGTTATACGCTGGACGTTGTTACGCGTCCTCAAGGGAGCGTTCTGCCGCAAATTTTTTTTTTATCGGCTCATTAATAGCCGAGGTAGAAATATTTCACTGCCGCGAACCCATGATTTCAGGAGGCGAGCTTCACTGCCAAGCGACACAGTCTATCCACTTACCCCGTCTAGCCAGCACCACCTGGTCTAGCCTCCGCAAGCGAAATTCTTTCCCCGCGTTCTCCTACACCGGACCTTGAGGATCGCGTAACGCATACGTAACGGGCTCTGCGCCTTCCCTTTTTTTTCTCGCTTTTTTTGCGGACGGCGTCGCGTGCGAGCTGTTGTGATTGTCTCTTTTCGCGCAGCGCACGATTTTGCGCGCTGTGCACGAGGACGCCTTACTAGCGGTATAAGTCAGTACTAAACGATTACTGAGGCAGACACAAGCAGATCACACAGAGCATGATCCCGCGTTGGAACATGGTAGAATATGACACAGTTTCGGTGCCTGCGCGCGACTGCACGACGTGGGAACATGCAGACGAAACGGAAGTAATCTCTTTTGCTGCCGTGCGAAATAAAACAAAAACATGCAGACATTCGGTTCGTGTGTTTTTTATTTCTCTAAGCTTTATTTTAGTTCGTCTATTCAAGCAACATATTCCACAAATAACACATGTTGCCTTGAATAATTCTCGAAGTCACGTGTCATCACGAGCGACGTCACAGTGCAAATGCGTGTACGTAGGTGCACTAGCACGTGTACGTCATCCTCCGGCTTGGTGCGCGGCGGCCGCGAGAAGAAGGGAAAACGGCGTTCGGTTTGAAATGTCGGGTCTTTCCGCGGCGCGTAGCGATGTAATACTTTGCAGACACGATCGTTATCGCGCAATGTATGCTCTGCGCTTGCCAGCTCAATATGGCCAGACCTAGCTGGTGAGAGGCCCTTTAAAAATGGCACATGGTTCTTTTAAGAACGTATGATATTAACTATCCTCGTCGGCGGCGGCCGAACTTCGTGAAGATACCATCGAAAATTCAATTGCATTGCCGGCACTCACGTGTGCACGTTTCAGTTCAGGTACTTGGCAAAAACGAGCGAAGAAAAAAAAAAGCAGGTTTGTGAGTAACAATGATATGGCAGTTACAATCGTTTGCTATGACGCATATTTTAAAGTAAAATAAACTGACTCACTTGAGGACAAGCCAAGTTGCAGGAATATCTACTCCGCCAGAAGCGCATCATTTGCGCAATAATATCGGAATAAAAAATTACTTAATCGCACAAGTTTGTGCACAGCTGTCACGCTGCCCATGCGCGCTCATGCGCTCTCTCGAGGAACGCGCTCATTCCTGCAGGCAGCAGTAGCGTGGGAGCCTTCAGACCAGTCGCTGCGTGCCACAAGGCCATGGAAACAAGCAGCACGCAGACCGTGTTCGGTTTTGGCTGCGGTCTCGACTGGCGGCCTACCTCGTTCGTGGAAGCCATCGCCTCTGCGCACGTGTGCAGCGCGTGCAAACTGGTGCCCCGTGTATTGGCCGCGTTGCCCTGCCACCACCGGCTTTGTCCCCAATGTTACGTGCACGACGGGAAACAATTGAACCGCTGTCCGCGGGACAAGAGAGCCTTTGATCAGAAAGACGTGGTTCTCTCGACCTTCAGTGCGGAAAGTATTCTCAGTCGCAAAGTGCGCTGCTGGAACGCGGAGAACGGTTGCGATGCCGAGGACGCTGCTTCCGCCATGCTGGAGCACTTTTGCAACGACTGTCGATTCCACGCCGTGAGCTGCCGCACCTGCGGCAGCACACTGTTGCACCGGGAGGTCACCAGTCACCTCGAGAGCTGCTGCTCACCCGAGGAATCGCCCGCGGAAACGTTTGAGGAATCGCCCGAGGAATCGCCCGAGGAAACGTTTGAGGAATCGCCTGAGGAATTTGTTGAGGACCGTTCTGAGGAATATTCTCCCGCGGAATCCCAGGCGGCGTACCTTTCATCTATCTTCGAGGAAGTGCGAAGAAGGTCAGCTGACGGAAACGTGACAGTGCTGACGTGGCACTCATCGAGCGCGGAGCGTCCTAGTGCCGATACACCGGAAGAAAAGGTTGCTGTAGAAACAGGGCAACCATCAAGCGGGGAGCACCCCGCCTCCGATATAATCGAAGAAAACTTGACTGTACAAGCGCGGTACGTACCAAGCAGCGAGGTCCCCACTTCCGAGAAAGAAAGTGACATGACGCGGCTTTCTATGTCTGTGAGCAGTACAGTGGAAGGCGCCTTGCCAAGCGCGAACGGGAATTGCGGTCTCGAGACACTTGCCTCGCCTGGTGAAATGGACAGCGTTTCGGTAGATAACGCCCCTTCATTAAGTGCGGTTTCAACACAAGAGCCTAGCATGACTACGGACGCAAAGCTACGCGAACTGACAGGCACGTCAACTAAGGAGCAAGACAACTTTAGCGGCACTGCCGTTCCGCAGCCCTTGCAGGGCACAGAAGAAGCTTCTGCTGCAACGTCCAGAGCAGTTGACGAGGCCGACGACAGTGTTGGTAATATTGATGAAACTAAGCCTCAACTTGTTCTGTGTCCGGGTGTTAATTTGGAAGTATTGATGGACATCGAAGAGTGTTGTGAATTCACCATAGAAAATTGGTCTTCCTTCGCCGCAGGCAAAACTCGACCTGGTAACCGAAATGGTCGATGTGACTGTGGCACGCGCCTTTTCGCTTACGGATATGTGATCGTTCCGAAGGTGGTTGTCTCGTACAAAGTAGGTTTCGTTTGTTTTAACGTATATGCGTTTAAAGGCCCCGATGGTACCGTTTCTGATTATCCTTTAGATATAACGTTCAGACTGCGGATCGTTCATCCCACTGATTGCACAAAGGACCTTAGACTGTGCAAGGACGTTATTTGGCAAGTGCCTTCTCTGGACACGATAATGGGTGAAAAAGTGCACTGTATGTGGGGCAGTCAAGAATTTGTGACCGTTTTAGACATTAGAGAAGGCGGTTTCGTCGCAAACGATAAAGTGCGCATGCGTTTTAAACTGACGCCATGGTAACTAAATTGTGTTGCACTGCGGGTGCGATAGCGAGCCGCCTTGTATTGTACTGGCCCTCTCCCCCACCCATCTTCATAACCAGTACTCTTGTTTAGCGCTTTTATCCGTGCTTCGCGCAGATTTTACTTTCTGACCATTTCGTCTTGGGCATTGAAGCCGACGATAGTTGTCTGCATTTTTTTTAAATCTGCATTTTAAGAAACCGCTGAGCAAAACCAGCGGTGCGCAGTTCTGCATCGAAAGCGCACGAGTCAGTCAGTTGCTTGTGGCTGAAATCACCGCAAAGTGTAGGATGTGCAACAGAACGTTGTTTTACATTCAGTTTTAAATGTAATCCTAGAGTAAGTCTATCGTGAATGTATAGGCAACACTATCTTAAAGCATAGGGTCATAAGACAATGGGCATGCAAAGCTTCCGCGTAAGTGACTGTTTCGCAATTGTGAACTATTCCAATAAAAAAAAGAAAACCGCATGGGTCAAACTTTTTCCAGTGCACCTACGTTTTTGTTAGTAGGTAAATTTGCTCTTCGGACAATGGACGACACGAAACAGAGCAATGACACAAACGGCCGTATATATTAGTCTAGTGCACACTCTAAGTATGAATGAATTTTTACCGCTATAAGTAAGCAATGTGCATCGTTTATCTCGAAGGCAGCACAGTGTTGAAGGTTAGGACAAATGCTTTTTTTCATTTTTTTAGCGCTAAAGTTTCGCCATAGTCGCGTTCTCAATTTGGACGTAGTACCAAAATGCGTCCACATTGGCCACATGTACGGATTATTAGCATACGCGTGGACGAACTTCGTCTCGAAATGTTTGTAAGGAGCATGTACAACTATGACGACTGCATGCGTTCAGGAACTGGTAGTCCTGCAAATATTTTGATTTCAATTATCTTGCTCATATATAAAGGATTTCAGTAGAGAAGCTATGAGGCGGATTGCCATTAACATGGCTGTCCATATAGCTTTAATAAATTTATCGGTATCGAACACTAAGACACACCGCGGTTGACAACAATATTCCGTTCTAAATAGGGACAGGTGTTATCTCATTTATTTTCTCTCCAGTGACCGCTTTTCACCGGCTAACAAATGGTAAGCGTTCTCGCTCGGCGCATACGCGCCTGCATGAATCGGGAGTTCCTCGAATGTTATCGATGGTTCTATCCGTTGTCTGTTGTCACCGAACCTTGCGTAACCTGACTGTATGCGTGGCACGAGTTGTGTAGTGCTTTCTGGAAGACACGCGGGCGCCGGTGATTACGCTGGAACGTTCGACGATTCATGTGTCAAAGCCGACGCGCTTCATCTGTGGATCAGATTTTCTATCTGGACAGTCGTTCGCAGTTCCTGGCTGCATAAGGCGAAACTGGCGGCGTAGTTGGCGTAGTCTCCCGTCGTGAGTGTGCACGCAAGGTTCCTTCTTGATTGTGTGGAGCGAAGTTTTAACAAGTTTAAAGAGTTGCTGGTTCGCGCTTCTTCCTTCAGTATCGTGGTCTCTCATTTTTTCAGTGTTAAAACTCAGTGCAACACAACCATGAACGTGCGCAAACTAGCCCCGTTCATCTCTATCCTGAAGGTTTTTTTTTTTGTTTCTATAGTACAGGTGGAAATCAGGAAGACAAGAAGAACTCGCAGTTTCGCCTGAAAGGCGAAGCATCGATTGCGATAGCAAATTAGTGGACAGTTATACGAAGTAAGGACGGTGGTTTTATCGGCCGTGTAATCTTGTAAGCATAGACATACTAAATTAAGCATGGTGTCACGCGCGCACAAGCAAACATGAACACATCTCACTCACATGCCACTCCAGCCTTTTTGACAGCGGAAACTCTGTCAAAACGTTGGAGTGAGGAAGCATGGCAGAAGCAGCGAACGAATTGACCCTTCCGCTCGCATCAACGCGAACTAAGCCGCAAAAATACAACGCATAACGGACTCTGTCGCAGATGATTTTCAAGGTACAGCGGAAAACCGCACAGAGTAGAATGTACCCTCCAACCCCTCTCCTAACCGCGGAGCCTTGCGCGCGACGGAAAGCCTGTTTCACATGATGCGATTTTCGTCGCACCGGAAGTGCGATTTCCGTCGTTTGCGATGAAAATCGCAGTCGCAGTGCCGACCCCCCGATTTTCGGCTGCGACCAACCGGTTGGTCGCACAGTCGCACCGTCGCACCGATCGCTGCGATTTTCCGTCGAAATTGCGCGGAGAGCTGCCAAAGGAGCTATTTCGCTGGTTTGTTTTGGAAAATGGCGTCTCGATCGACAAGTGCAATACGCGGAGACGTGGATCGTCGAATTCGGTACGTACGCGAAGGGAGAATAAAAAACTTGTACCGCAGATTGCATTCTCCGATTTCTATGCGTTTGTTGACACTCTGCACAGCAAATGAAGTGCATTTTCACGTTTGCTTCGTACGCCTTTGCGAGTTGTCAGTGCTAGGAGGTGTTCGATCCCCAGCAGACGACGAGGTCGCTACAATGTTTTGAGTAGCATGCAAAAATCGCGCTTACGGAGCAGCTTGAATTATTTCAACCTCGTCAAGGGCAAATGACAAGACAGCAAAGTACCCGAAGTTTCAACGTTGCGCTGAACGCGGTACCGTTCAGTTGCATTTTCTTGTCGGTTTTCAAGCACGAATTTCCCGATGCATCTTGAAAGCTTATCTTGCCTCTTATTAAATCTGACAGAGCAAAAGTGTAGGCTATCGTAATGAATTTGCTACGATAGCATTAAATCCGTGGCTTGAATAAAATATTACATGCACGTTTGGTTGCACCTCTTCGCTGGAGAATTTTTTTTTTCTTGCACAGAAACCAATAAACATTGACTATGTTGCGGACTTTGTATCCTTACTGCATCTGTATGAACACTTGCTCTGCAAGGTAACTAACTGCACAGCTAGTAGATTAAGTAAATACAGTGACAACGTACCCTCCTGCACAATTATGTAGAACTCGTGCAACAATGCGAAAAGCAGGCAAACGCCCTGTTCTTGTGTGGATAAAACAGTATAAAACGACACGCTGAAGAAAAGTAAATCTAAACTGTGCAGTGAAGTCAGCCAGTACAAGCAGTTCTTGCACGTTCACAGCTGATCAAGTGTGCAGAAACATTCATGCCTTACATGTTTCTAGTAAGTTTCTAATAAGTTTGTGATCACATATTAGTGTGTAAACCCATATAACGATATCCGCTGCGATTACTATCTTTGTAAGTAATGAAATACCATGCTACTTGCAAGAACATATATCACCTGAGGATTTTAGAACAAATTTCTGCATTTCAACTATACACAATATGTGGTTTATTCAATAAAAGAACACAAACTGGGCTTTATTGCAATGACAAACTTATTCCAAACTTTACTTACATACAGGCAAGAAAAAAAATTATAGACAGAAATATTGTTCTTCAATTTGTTCACCTGCCACTGTGGCTATAGCATTCTGCTGCTAACACAAGGCGAGGGATTGATTTGCCAGCCATGGAAGTCGCATTTAGATGGGAGTCATAGGTGCGAAAAAAAGCTCTTGCACTTAGATTTAGTTCATCACCTTTTATTGAACCCTTACACTTCAAAATGCTATTGCACGGGGGGCATGCTTATGCAAAATCTAACGCCAATAGAAAGCAAAGCGCAGAATTGTAAAACAACCATCTTTCGTGATAATTCAAGTGTGTAAATATTCATTGCATCAATATGTATTGTTCAACAGCACTGCACAAGTAAGCATGATCAGGTATAGCAAGTACTCTGTCAAGAAGCTGGTTATACAGATGTATAAATGTCAAGGCATGAATGCTCATACTACGTCGCACACATAGCACAAAGAAAACCTTTTTCAAGAGTTGTCCCTTCTGGCAGATATGAGTGGGCCATAAGCAGCAGAAACTTTATTGCAGGATATTGTGTAATACCGCTTATGAAAAAATGAATAGAGTGAAGAGGCTTTTAACCCTTTATTGACGAGTGTTGCCTACAGGCAACACACCAAAAAAGAATTTTTTTCTTGTCGAGTTTAAGTATCGAGTACGAAGTTTCTAGCTAAATGTCTTCGGCCAACACTGAATGACAAGCAGCAAGCGTTGTTGGTTGTCAATTTGTTAGTTTAGAGCAGGAACACTGGACGAGGAAGAATAAGTTTGGCACGTGACTCACTGTCTTGTGCAAGCAAGTTCAGAGGAGACAGGCCAATGCAACGTATGCAGCTGCATTGGTGTCGCACATCTGATGTAAAGCAAATGAAATGGGCACCTCTGGTTCACATATGATAAGAGCTGTCTATACAAATGGAAAATAAAGCTAGGTGGCTTCAATGGGGTGAAGCCCACTTCCAGTTTCCTGCCTGGGGTTTTCCCTCTATTGCTGAAAAATTTCTGCAAAATATTTTTTCTTTTTGTTGATTATGCTTACTCTTGACGTGTTTTGCATATTTAGATAGAACAATAAACATGTTTTCTCGGTATTTATATGTCTCGTCATTAAAGGGTTAACAGCAGTACCTCATGCTGCTCTAATAAGAGGAATGATGTGCAAAAACATTTCTGGTAGAACACTTAAACTAACTTTCTGAAAGACAGAAAATTCCAGGTGAGAGTTGGAGGTACGTTTAGCCCACACACACCAACAACACGGGCATACTACAAGAAACACTACAGCCTATGGTGTATTACAGTCTGTGGGAAAGCTATCTTATACAGAAATCAAAAATGATGCAACAAGCCCTCGACAACACTGCAGACTTTCTTGGCTAGTCTGGCCTCTCGCTTTCTGATAAGTCAGCTCATATCGACGTCAGAAAAAAAGAAAGACTAGAATCAAGAACTACCCCAGATTGCACATAGTGATCCACATAGCTGGACAAATATGCCCGCAAGTCAACATCCACAAATCCTCAGCTAGTGTAAGCCCATGACGGCAGAGCCAGCATGTGGGTGAAACAATTATGCAATGCCTGGACGCAACTTCCACACCTGGTGAAAAGAATAATCTCGAAATAACGGGGGTGGGCGAGCGGATACTATAGAAAATCGCAGATGCTGTGCTTGTGTCCAAGGTATGGTACGGTATGAATTACCAACAGCACACAAAAAAGACAACTCATCGAATACAGGCATCGGGTAGTAATAACAGGTCTTTCCAACTGTACCATGCTTAAAGACCTCTATGAGAAAGAGCTAACGAACAAGCACCTAGACAGAGTAGAGTTGCAGCCTGCAGCACAAATTCTTTGTCTCAAGAGCTCAGAACCTCGTCCCAAGATACTATGCCAGTTAGCATATGAGATGCAAACACCCCTCCCTTCAGAAAGGCAACCTCGGGAGTACGTGAAGTTGAAACACAACAGGCCCATACCGTGAAATATGGGGACAAACAATTAGGCCAGGAGATTATATGCAGCTGCCAAACAAACACAGGAGGTTGCTAATCACGAAGATGCAAGCAAACATAAGGCACATATAGTACACTGATCTGGCAATAGCAGTGTAACAGTAGTATGACACTACATAAAACTAAACCCCATATAAGTGAGTACCATTTTAGGTCATCCTACACCTAGAAAAGCTGAACGGAAAGCAATCAAAGCAGCACTTGTAATGCAGATTACACCCTGCACAACACCCTGCATGGATTCACCAGAAACTGTCTGGGCCTGCACATCACACAAGATTGTCAGGAAAATCAAGAGATTAACACGCGACTTGCCAGCACATGGCCAGAAATTAAATTACAGGATACATAGCCATGCAGTTATTCCAGGACACAAGCGGGCTTATAAGCCTGACATAATAACTGAAAACTAGATGAGTTTGTGTGTATTCATTATTAAATAAAGTGCAACAGATAGACAACACACAAGAACGAAGCGCTCTGTGTGTTCACTTCGTTCCTGTCCATTGCATTTCTGTTGCAGTATAGTTAATGAATTCATAAGGCTGCACAGGAGAAGAATGATACCTCTGCCCAAGGGCCCGATCTCGCATCCAAATCCACACGTGTGCACACATACACACACAAATGTTGCAAGAGTGCATAGCATGGAGCAGTATCAACAGGATGACACTAGATATGGATGAGGACTAACTTTCAACTGAGGTTCATTTGTAAAAATGTGGCGAGTTGTAAAAGGGCGATGAGCAAAACGAGAACAAGGTGAAAGCAGGAGCCAACGTTTCGACAAGTGGACTTGTCTTCTTCAAAGTCCACGTGTGGAAACGTTGGCTCCTACTTTCACCTTGTTATCATGTTGCTCATCGTCTTGAATTTCCATCTCCTGCCTTCCCCGAATTTTCCCCAGAAAAAGAAAGACATCATTGAAGGATAGATAAAAATTGGTGCTTGATGCAGCCAAACATAAATAAATATGCTACAGAAAGAAAATAGAGAAAAATTCCAAGTGCAGGAAAAAATAATTACAATTGCCAATCCTGCATGCCAGCACCTTTCAAGAAACACTGTTGTTATTCCAATAGATAGACTGACAGTTTGCTTATGCAATGCAAGCACATTCTTCCAGTTCCATGCCATTGGGGAAAAAATGAGTTTCCTGGAAGGTAGCCACTTGCACACTTGGTCATCACTGTTTTTTTTCCCTGGACTTGTATATCTATACGTATTTTCCCCCTTTCCTGCTTTTATGTTTGGTTTCATCAAGCACTAGTCTTTATCAGGTTTTATTGCTGCACTACTTTGTGGTAACCTTTATAGATCACTGCACTTTCACAATAAACCTTTTAATTAGAAGTTAGCATACCCTGTTCTTACTGCTTCACACTGTAAATTCTTGCTACATTGGCCAAATAAAAGATTTTATAAGGTATCATGAGGGCTATTAAAGTGACTTGCTGCAGTCTAAAAAAAAAAAAAACGAATAGCCTGGCTGCAAATGGCACCAAAGAACACATAGGACAAACAAGAAAACCGTGATGATCTAACAATCAAAAGTTTAATGTACACACCGAGTAAATGCTCGCTGACAAGCAATAGACTGAACATACACAAAAAGGAGAAGCAAAAATTCATGTGCATTTCCTGACGGGAAATGCATCCATTTTTAGCGGGGGCCGTGATGTCAAGATTAACCCAGCATTTTTAGATCTACAGCTTCCGTAATTTCTCTAGGCAGCCGATCTGCACAGAATGCTAGCTTCTTCCTCTACGATGCACGCTCAGATGTGGAGAGTGCATTGTAGAGGAAGAAGCTAGCATTCTGTGGAGATCGGCTGCCTAGAGAAATTATGGATGCTGTAGATGCAAATACACTGGGAGAATCTTGTGTCAGCATGGCCGCTGTTACACTTTCAGAGATGGATGCGTTTCCTGTTGGGATCTGTATGGACACGCATCAGATCTTGCTTCTGCTTTTTGTGTAAATTCGATTTATTGCTTGTCGACCAGCATTTACTCGGCATGGTCAATAAACTTTCATTTGTTAGAACACCTCATGAGATTATCTTGGTATCTAGCAGAAAGGTGTTCATTCTTTTTAGAGTGAAGCTGTATATGCCTAGGCGAAACACTCATGGTCCGATCACAAGAACCCTAGCGTAGGGGTACGAGCCATTGTTTCGGGGGTTGTGAGCCATTGTTCGTCTTACATGAGGGACGGAGACATTTCTTGTTGGGTAGACATAGAAATTGCTTATGCATTTAACACAAACATTTATCTACGCATTATTCCAAGGAAGGGACACAGAGTGGGACGGGGTTAAGACAAGATCATGATGTCATAATTATCTTGCAGCAAAGGTGTGGCGGGCCAATGGCTACACCGATAGTGACGTCATTTCTCTCTAGCAGCAGAGCGCGCGTGCAGAAGTCTCTCTCAGACTTCCCTATAGGTTCAAAAATGTGTCCCTGTATTTAATTAAATGAAATGTGCAGCCCCGGTGTGTCACTTGGTAACTACAGTGCATAACTGAGTCATAAACATTATGATTAACGCATTACAAAACACAAATGCGTAACATAATTCAGAAAGACTTCGACGGACCACCTGGATTAACACAATGAACCGCTGCTCATTGCACTTTCGAAGATGGTGATCTTGCAAAGTGCAATGTGCGGCATTCCAAATAAACAATGTGATAAACCCAAGCCAAACATGTGCATAACCTCATTAAGAAACACAGACATAACCAATAATATAGAAAGACTTTAATAAGCCATTGGAATTAACCCAGTGATAAAAACCGGGGCTGCACATTTCAGCTTCGCTGGTTTACCGTCTGTACAGGGTGCATGGGCAGTAACTTTTTCTGTTATTGTTTGTTAAGTATTGTATAATGTGCCAGTAAAACACGTTGGGCCAGTTGGTGCAATGTAGTGGTACTGCTTTTTTTTGCCGTTTTTTTTCTTAATGTTGTGCCCTTCTTCCTTTTGTAACAACTTTTTTATTCCCCCTTGCATAATACTCCAACCTTGCAGCCTGCGAGGTATATAAATAAATAAGTACATAAGCCCGTCATTCATTCATCTGCATACACCTCGCACCATTCCTTGCTCAACAAACGTCACTGTGTTGATGTCTCGCAGCGTGCATCTACATTAACTGCCGTTTGCGTTTCGGTATGGTTTGTGAACAGTGTAATGCATAAAGATTACATGACATTAAGGTTGTGACCTATGCGGTGCATAAGCAAACCTTGCAAAAGATGACAAGTTGGATTGTTGAAAATAAGACAAATGGTATATATCGCAGTTACTTTAACAGCATTTAATTGACCACTTGACAAAAACTTCACTTCGCATAGATTCCAACACGTACACTGAATCTGCAGTTTTCTTTTTTGCTTATTAATGCAGTCGTTACTGCATGGCCACATTGTAGATTTGAAAACAAAGTGAAATAAATTTGTTTCTTGCAATATAACAATATGTGTAGATCACTGCGATTGTAACCCCAGAACTTAATACAAACATGCACACTATAGGACGCAGACAGATGTTCAGGACAAATTTCAGAATGTTTGCATTCTGATACATATGAAAGTGAACGGTATCATTCCATGGCTGTCAATGAGAGGGAGAGAGAAAACTTAAAAGTGTTCGTGGAACAAAAACGCACTGATAAGCTTAGACATATAGTCATTGCTTAACACTTTCGAAATGAATAATTATAGCTTGCTATCGACATTGAAGCAGCCATTCGACAGCAAGAAAAGGAATCAGTTTTTCCAGCCCTGAACATTGAATTGCAGGAAATGCAAGCAGGCATAAAATTCTGACAATATAATGTATAGGAATACCAAATTGGAATAAACATTGAGGCTTGCATTTGTACTTTCTCTGGCTGAGCAATCTAGTTTGAAATGACTCCCATAAGCATGTCGTAACAATGTTGATCTAATATAGGTTAAATGCATGACTAGCTTAAGAAATCTGGACGATTGCTATAAATTACAGTGAAGAAACTATAATATCTAATAACATTAATAATATAATAATATTTATTTCCACAAAACAGGCTAACCGTGAGAGGCGTGCGAGGCTGAGCAGAAAGCTGAAAAATTCTACGGCAAGTGCGCCTGCCGTGGGCCTACGATCCTGCATTATGAATAGCGCGTATTGATATGGTCTTCTTGTTAGAAGTTCCGAGTATACTACCAGCGCGAGACACGGGACAACAAAGTGGACGAGAAGCGTGTCTTTTAGAATGCTATGTTACAACGTACAGGTTTCTACAAAAGTGACGGTAACTGCTTGAAACATTTGATGCGTCGGCTTTTGCGCCTTTAGAAATATTGAGAGGGGGCTCCCATATATATATTCGCAGCGCAAGCACGGCGATGGACGAACCAGGCTAGCGCTAAGGTTGAATTTCACAACACAATTTTCATTCCACGTCGTAATCACACAGATCGTTTGAGGCTTCGTTCAGGGGCACACGCGGGCGTTCGGGTTGGTGCTTCTTGTTGCGTTTGGCGTAAGAATATGGCTAGGAGCAGGCACCACATATGCGCAATGACAGGCAATATACACGCATCATTTCTCTAGACGCTGACGCCGAGCACGGGTAGCGCGAGGATCTTGTTGGGCTGACACGACAACTTCGTGGCAGCCGAATTCTGAATACTGCATATACGGTGAGGGTAGCTATATGAACTTGTCGATAGGTCATCTTGCAGATTGTTGTAGCACAGGCAGAACAAAACGGTCATAGAAGGTAGATAAGGCAACACACACCGCTGAACCACCTACGAACAGCTGTTTACGTGCGCGATGTCGCACTGAACTACAGAAACCGCCGTCGCGCACCCCAAGACAAATCTTAACTAACGTTTTTAAATGAGTAAACGTACATATTATTTGCTTATAATCAAAAGAAGTCAATAATATTATAATGTAAACGTTTTATTCACTACAATAAATGAATTATGCAGCGTGTGCCACGACACCTGGCACTAAGCAACCCTGGGCGTCGCACCAGTCGCATTGTTAAAATCGCAATCATGTGAAATGAGCACTCTAAAAATCGCATTGCGACGCGTGCGACAGCACCGATTTTCGTCGTTGCAGTCGCATCATGTGAAACAGGCTGAAGGCGGCGCGCTTCCTCCCCGCTTTCTTCCATCGCGTTCGCCAGATGGAGCCGCAATCGCCGGCTCACCCTCGCACGCCTACATTCGCAATCCGGAATCCGGAATCATTTTGGCCATCTGCGTATTCTTTAAATCCTGACCCGCCGTGGTTGCGCAGTGGCTATGGTGTTCGGCTGCTGAGCACGAGGTCGCGGGATCGAATCCCGGCCACGGCAGCCGCATTTCGATGGTGGCGAAAACGCCCGTGTGCTTAGATTTAGGTGCACGTTAAAGAACCCCAGGTGGTCGAAATTTGCGGAGTCCTCGACTGCGGCGTGCTTCATAATCAGAAAGGGATTTTGGCACGTGAAACCCCATAATTAAACTTAATTTTGATTATTTTAATCCTGCACCGAATGCACGGTGCACGAAGCCTTTTTGCATTCGGCCCCTATCGGAACGCGACCGGGATCGGACCCGTGACGTCAAGCTCAGCGGCACAACACCATTGGCACTGCGTTACCGAGACTGGTGGCAGTCGCGAACTTAGAAAAATGGCAAGGGGAAAAATTGTGCGGATGCAAGACACCTATTGGAATCTATGAGAAGCCAAGCTTTTTTTATTGGTGACGCTTATTTGATGCTCTACAAAGCCTGGTTTAGTTTGGGTTGACGAGTTTTACGTAGGAATCGTAGTGGGACAATCGTGGTGCCCATTGTCGAGAATTGGTCAAGAATGGGCACACATCCACTGGCACACGCTGAGTGCCCAGAAAGAAATAAGTAAAAATTATGGGGTTTTACGTGCCAAAACCACTTTCTGATTATGAGGCATGCCGTAGTGGAGGACTCCGGAAATTTTGACCACCTGGGGTTCTTTAACGTGCACCTAAATCTAAGTACACGGGTGTTTTCGCATTTCGCCCCCATCGAAATGCGGCCACCGTGGCCGGGATTTGATCCCGCGACCTCGTGCTCAGCAGCTTAACACCATAGCCACTGAGCAACCACGGCGGGTAGAAAAAAAAATAAGTAAATGAAAGAATCAGTTAACCATAATTCACCGTTCCATTACCAGATTGGTTTGCGCTAGCGATGCTTGTGAGTCGACTTTATATGATCATGTTTTATGTGGGAAGTCACTTTTTTGTAATACGCAGAAAGGAGGTAGACATACTTGGTCAGCGCACAAAGGTTATATAGGCCTCTTTATCGGTACTTTCAAACAGTATTTGTAAAGATACCTACAAATCTATGAGGCGAGATAGCGACCGAACTGTGTTTATGTGGGTCTATGTGGTTATATGTTAGTGAGGCCATGTGGACTCGGACATTTCTTTGAAAACGTACCCTCTGTACAATGCTCAGTACTTCGTATATGTTATCGCCATCATTGAATTGTGCCGTCATTGTGACTCAAAATATTCGTATCGTCTTTGTTGAAACAAACTTTTTCTAAACACAGCGACCGCACCAACGGCCAGAAAGCTACGCCAAACCCGGTATACTAGACAAAGAAAGTTTAATAAATAGATAAAAAATACGCTTCACTTTTTTCGTGTTTTGAGGACTTTCTTTCGGGCTTGGGAAAAACTTGTGTAGCAGGTATTGCGCAACAGAAATCTGAATCCGGTATTTTGCAGGGTGGTCTACGATTTTGTCTTTGATACTGTTAATCTGAATATAATATTTGAGAAGTTGATTAATTAATAATTACTAATTGTGCCATTAGGCGAAATGAAAAAAAAAATGCCTGATTTACTACAATGGACGGCAAACAATATACCCTGTTTCTGTCCAGCTACGTGAGCCTTGAATGTTATGTTTTTAATATGGCATAAGTTACGTGCGGCACTTATGGTAGAACAAACAGATCCATAACCCAGCTGCTGGCACTGCTTCAGACACTCGCATAGACCACTCAACAAGTGTGATTCACATTGTACGGTATGCTTTTATCACTAAACAGAACTATTTTATTCGTGATTGAAAACCACATCCAACAAACGAGGTGGTCGAGTAATTTATCTACAGATAACCAATTTGAACGTTTATGAAAGTAATGAGCACAACGTTTTCCGTTGTAGAACGGTACCCATGCACGCTGTTACGATCTTCGCATATGTTTCTTAACTACTCATTGCTACTAAACCACAGATTATAACTACTCGTAGAATATTGCAATAAGGGCATATTCGTGAAACGAATTTTTAGAAATACAAAATTGTTCTATAATGTTGACTGGAGGCTCCGACACACGTGCGCGCATTGCGCTGAGTACTCCGTCCGCTTCTGTTCACATTACTGTGCCTCACCGAACCGTTTCCCGTATAGAAGATGTCATTTCATGCTAAATAAACCCAAACCCTCCCCCCGCTCGCGGGGCTGGCCCCACGCCAGCATGCCGACTACTCATAGATGATGGCGCCACTGCCTCCTCATTATGGCGGTGCCCATGAAATAAAGGTAATACCGCCGGCCCTTCAAAGTCGTAAGCGACCACTATGCATTTGACTATACACTAGGCTGGCAAATTTAGAAGAGATTTCAGGGCGCCCTGCACAGTGGAGCCTCCGTCTGCAAGAATTTGACATCACTGTGATTTATAAGTTCTGACAGAAGCACTCTGATGCCGACTGCCTGTCTCGCGTATCCATTTACCCGCCACCGCAAGACCAGCTAGGCGAGGACACGTATCTGGAGCCAATACAAGCAGTTGACTTCGCCGAACAGCAACGAGCAGACATGTATTTAAGAAACCTTTTATTTCGCAACCAAAATGTATTAAGGTACTCGGTCTCCATATCCAGAAAGATTGAGGTCCCGCTGCGACTGTCAGCACCTGCTCAGGCAAGAACAGGTGCTGCGCATGATGCGTAGGGTCTCCAACCCAGCCAATTGAGTGAAAGAGGTGGATATGCTTCCGCTAAGAAACGCACTAATTATGTCGCGCCTGCTCTATCACCTGCCCTATACCAATCTCCGTCAGCAAGATATCAATCTCCTTGATGCGTTCATCCGGAAGGCGACAAAGCTGGTCATCGGCATTCCATTTAGGGCCAGCACTAAGCTCCTCCTTGACATCGGTTGACATAACACGGTAGCGGAACTAGTCAGTATTCATCGTCGTCGCCAGGAACTGCGTTTGCAGCGCACATGTCAAGGCTCCACATCTTCCATAGCATCGGTCATCATCCAGAAGCTGCGCCCCTTGTGGACACGTGCCCACTATCCCCGAAACAATGCGAACTCCTAAACATAGTTCCACTGCCACGCCACACGAATCCAGAACGAGGCAAGGTGAGGCGACGCCAGCGAGATGCCTACTTCAAGAGGTACACGGCAACACACTCTGACGGCATATACTTCTACGCTGCAGTGGTGCTAGCGTTGGTTCACGGGGCTCCGCTATAGCAGTCGTGAATAACGACCTCCAAACTGTACATACGGAGGTACTCCCAGAGACAGATTCGACCTTAGCGGAGTTGACAGCCATCGCGATCAAACACATGCCCCCTAGTAACTCAACCTACCCAAGAATCATATTTACGGACTCCGTGGCGGCTTGCAGGAAATTGTTGCACAACGATCTCCCGGCCCACATCTCGACATTTATTCAAGAGCACCTTCAGGGTCCTTCAGAAATCATCTGGATACCTGGTCATGACGGGCTGCCGGGAAATGAAAGAGCTAATCAGCTCGCCTGCGAGATTTCGAACCAGGCACCCTACATTCCGCGACCAGCCCAGGCGAAAAGGTGGTCTCTCCTGCTTCTGCGGCCTTATCAAGAGGCAAGGCGCAAGTTCTCCGAGCTCAGCAAAGTGCTCACCCGTGAACAGGGTGTACTGATTCGTTAGGCCCAGAGTGAAACACTCCCTACACCAGCGGGAATGCAGCTCCTCCGCGGCCTCTTACATGAAGATCCCCCACCCTACCGGTACTGTGGCGAACACATGAACACATCCCATATCCTCTGGTCCTGTGGACCAGCCCCACCTCCCCTGCCTGCCCCAACAAATCTTTCCCCTAAACTCCATGCCGGGTGGCTGACAGAAGCAGCCAGCGCCGACGACCAACGGTACCTTGCGGCGTTTATCGGCTCTGCACTGAAGAATGCCGCAAGCGAGGCTCTGGACTGAGCGCCTTTCCACCACACCACCCAACATGAAAATAACGTCTCTCTCTCCCTCTCTCTCTCTCTCTCTCTCGGGTACTTGAAAGGGAAGATCGACTTTGTTCCTAGGGTATTTACGCATGGATTGTCTTCGTTTTCCTTGCAAAACAACGTATTTAAAGAAAGGAATTCTAACTAGAACGCACCAATTGCCTTCTCGTTGTGCTCTCAACACAGCGGCCAGAGTTTCTGTACGCCCTGCATGAGGATCCGAGCACAGGCCACCCTGGGTTTTCCCGTACGCTCGTGAGGATACAAGAAAAATATTACCGGGCGCACCTGACCGCCGACGTCACTCATTACGCCAAGACATGTCGACACTGTCAGCGACGCAAGACACCACCAGCAATGCCAGCGAGATTGCTACAGCTTATTGAACCTCCTTGCCGATGATTCCAGCAGATCGGCGTGGACTTATTGGGGCCCTTTCCGGCGTCAAAATCCGGGAATGAATGGATCATCGTGGCTACGACTACCCTGCCCGCCGCGACTAAACGAAAGCCCCGTCCGAAGGTAGTGCGGTGGAAGGGGCGAAATTTGATTGAATAATCTTATTTGCCTCTGAATGAAATGTTTCTGAACTAAAAGCCACTTTTCGTAGCCTGACTTGCTCCAGAAACTCATATGCATAGCAGTACAGTATTCTCGTCATCTGTATATATACATATATATATATACCATAGTGAATACCCAAAGAAAAGCAGTATAGCAAAAATGTCACCGAATAAAGAATAACGTAAACGAACATACATATCAAAATGCACAACCATGGTCCCACGTTATACATATTTAAGTACACCTACATTCTTCGGCAAGACACATCCTGCTACGACGTGGTGCCGCTCAAGTCCTCATCCCGGACAATAGAACTTTTTGAGCGGAGCTAACTTACTGAAGCCATCCTGGAAAAAAGAAAGGCAGATCCCACGCAATGTGAGTTTAGTGAAGCTTTTATTAGTGCTTGCGTTAATTGACCGGTAATTGGCAGTGATGTCGATGGCGAACGTTTAAGTTATTGAGCGCTTGGTGTAACCAAAAGTGGTGAAGTGATGTTCCCCTTGCGCGTTTGCTTGAGGCGTTGTTGCAGGCTATTTTTCATAGCTTGCGAGAAGGTCAGCACTATCATTGCCTCACACGGCGCATCGCATCGTGGCAAAAGTGTTAAACTTTAATTAAATTAGAGTGCTTAAAAACACAATATGATTACTAGGCACGCTGTAGTTTGGGACAATGATTCATTTTGACCACCTGGGCTTCGGCCTGAAGAGTGGCCAACACTTCCACGAGCACAACCTGCACCGGAGTCACATCAAATGGCGCCGCCCTCAATGACATCACGAACAGAGGATGCGACGACGACTGGGGATCGCCAAGTCATATTGATGCTGAAGTCACTTATGGACGCCATGCGCATTCTACTGAGCAGCATGAAAACCCCGTCGGCACAGAGCGCACTGCAGGTGCTGGACACCTTGAGTCCGGTGCTTGCGACTCTAGGGTAAAACCACGGCCCGAAAATTGCCGTCGTTTCAAGAGGAGGTCAAGAATGCATCTGTCTTTCAGTGGAACGCCAGAGGGCTTCAGTCACGCATGTCCGATTTCAGACAGTTTGTTTTTACGCACCAGTTCCCCATTATCGTGATTTGCGAGCCCCACCTGCCAGCTCCGATCAGACTGTCCGGGTATGATTGCTTTATGTCCTCTACCCACGGAGAGTGCAGCAAGGTTGTTGTGTTTATACGCCGTGACTTGACTTATGTACATCACACAGTGCCTCCTGACGAAGCAAATCAATACGTTTGCTTAACAGTGAAGAAGAAAACGCTCACGTTCACAATTCTTGGAGCCTATTTATCTCCAACAAGTCGTCTAGACTGTGAGCGCTTACGGGGAATTTTGACATCGACTCCACAGCCGTGGGTGCTTACCGGGGACTTTAACGCCCACCATTACCTATGGGAAAGCTCCAAACTGAACTCTAGAGGCAGAACGTTGGTGTCCTTTGCCTATGAACTGGAATTTTGCCTCTCAAACGATGGTAGCCCTACTTATCTGCGTGGATCAGCGTATAGTAGTTGCTTGGACTTTACCTTCGTTTCACGTTCGCTTTCGAGAAGAGTGCACTGGTTTTCGGATTTAGAAACGCGGGGCAGCGACCACATCCCAACCTATTTGAAGATCGAAGGTTTGACTAGCTCCAAGCCCTCCAGAACCGTCCAGTGCACCGATTGGCCTAAATACAAAATAATAATGGAAGACTGTTGTCGTGACGGCACCTCCTACAACCTACAGGGCGCGATAAAGGATGCCATACAAACAACCACGCATTTCCTTTCGAAGAGTTCTTCCCGCACCGATTTCGACATCGAAGTAGCGAAACTTCGAGCAATTCGCCGTCGTGCGGAGCGAAGATATAGACGCACGAAGTCCAATTATGATTTGAGATTGGCTAGACGAACACAAAAGAAAATACAGCGTCACATGAACAAGCTGGCTTCGCGACAATGGGTATCCTTTTGCGAGTCCCTGGATCCGCGAAAACCTTTGTCGCTTATATGGAGGACTGTTCGTGGCCTTCGCACAACCTTTGGTCAGCGCCACCCGTTTAAATCTCTGGCACTCCATCTACAATGTAGAGATATTGATGTCGCTGAATCTTTCTGCAGAAAGATTGCTGGCGCAGCAAATTCCGATGGAACGGGTACGGGAACGCACGACCACCCACCGTTCTCACGTGATCCCCGCATGGAATGCCCTTTTTCTATGGAGGAACTAGAAGCTGCACTGGCTTTGTGCAGGCGTTCTTCAGCGCCAGGACCTGACGGCATTACATACCGTGCCCTGTGTAACCTAGGAGACCAAGCTCGGAAGGCACTCTTGCTCCTGTACAACGACTCCTGGCAGACGGGTACGGTTCCGCAAGAATGGAAGTCAACTCGCCTCATTCCACTTCTGAAAGCTGGCAAGTCGCCTTTGGACATTTCCTCATACCGTCCGATAGCACTTGCCAGCTGTGTCGGAAAAACAATGAAAAGAATGATTTTACCACGTCTAGAATGGTACTTAGAGTACTATGAAATCTACCCAGATGCTATGGCCGGATTCAGACGTGGCCGTTCGTCAACAGACAACGTTGTTGACTTGATAACATTTGTGCAACACCAAAAGGCCTGTAAGCGACTATCTGCTGCTCTGTTTCTAGACGTTAAAGGGGCTTATGATAATGTCACCCATGAAGCCATCCTTAGCACGTTAGAAGCCGTCGGCCTTGGTGGTAAGATGTATATGTGGGTGTGCAACTACTTACAGAGGAGACCATTCTATGTAGACACAGAAAATGGCCCGACATCCGAGCATTACGGTAGCCGAGGAGTCCCTCAAGGCGGAGTGCTTAGCCCGACTCTTTTCAATCTCACCCTATGTGGATTAGTTGACAACTTGCCAAGCACCGTACGACTTTCCATCTGTGCGGACGACATCTGCATTTGGACATCAAGCGTGACACGACCTCAGCTTCGCGCTCGGCTTCAGAAGGCTGCCACAATGACATCTTGCTACCTTCGTGAACAGGGACTTGAAATTTCATGCGGAAAGTGCGCAATGGTGGCATTCACGAGGAAGCCAATGTCTGGTTACGGCGTATCTATTAACGGACAACTTATACCATACAGCAGAAGTCACAGATTCTTGGGAGCCGTAATTGACAGAGACCTGTCTTGGACTCCGCACATCAATTACGTGAAAAAGCGGCTGACTGCTATCTGCCACCTGTTCAGGTTCCTTGCTGGAAAAAGTTGGGGAGTATTTATACACGCTATGTTACAGCTGTACGTGGCGTTGTTCGTTGGATTCCTGCGATACAGCCTGCCTGCAATATCCAACACCTGCAAGTCTAACCTGCGTACGATACAGAGCATTCAAGCCCAAGCCCTTAAGATATGTCTTGGCTTACCACGCAGTGCATCAACGGCTCAAACCATTGCCCTTGCCCAGGATTACCCAATCAAGACGCACATTACCGTTGAGACAATGCGTATGCATCTCAGGCATTATGCTAGGACCCCTTCCCACCACTTGGCGAGCCTCACTGCTGCAAGGCCCTGCTCGACATTTAGCGGCATTGTCAGTACACATCGTGCGTCGTTTACTTCAGGGTACGCACCTGCGGCCAAGCCAGCGTTTCCTCCGGGGTGCTTGAGCCGTCCACAAGTGCATCTAATGATTCCAGGACTACAGAAGAAGACAGATCTACCGGCCCCTGCTCTAAAACAGCTGAGCTTACTTCTTCTGCATGAAAAGTACAGAAACCACGTCCACATCTATACCAATGGATCAACTACGTCGTGCAGTTCCGGTGGTGCCGTGGTGGTACCAACGCGAGGAATTACACTGCGCTTCAAGACATCGCATGTCACGGCCTCAACGGCAGCAGAATGGCCCTGCGTCGAGCACTGGAATTCATTGAATCTGAAAGAGCTAGAAAATGGGCTGTGTTCTGTGATTCCAAACCGGCATTACAGTGCACGCAGTCAGTTCTTCGACACGGATGCCATGACCAACTGACATACGAAATCGCGAAACTTTACCATGATGTCCAACAAAAAGGTCACGAAGTCATTTTTCAATGGGTACCTGGCCATTGTGCAATCAGTGGCAATGATTCCGCCGATAACGCTGCTCGTACAGCACATCATGAAGAGCAGAGCGTTCCGATTCCGCTTTCGAGGACAGACGCCGCTAGGCAGCTTCGACACTTGGCACGCAGTCTCACACTGACCGAGTGGAACTCGCCAAACTTACGACTTACACGACTGCATCGACTAAACCCCTCCCTGCAACTCCGGCCTCCACTCGGACTTCCTCGACGTGAAGCTGCGCTTCTCTGTCGCCTTTGGTTAGGAGTAGCGTTCCCAAAGGCATACTCTACATTGATTGGAGTGACTGACAGTGGAGCATGCGAGGTCTGTGGCACGGAAGAGAACATCGACCACCTGCTGTGCCACTGTCCACGATACACCCCTGAGAGACAAGAACTTGCCAAAGCTTTTCAAAAACTGGACAATCGGCCGCTCTCTGTGCAGGTGCTGCTGGAACACCGCCCCCATCGCCCGTCGGCCCAAAAAGCGGTGAAGGCACTTTTGTGCTTCTTAAGGACGACGGGCTTGTGCGACCATTTGTGACTCTAATTGCAGTTTCTGTAAGGCCACACACGTCAGCGAACTCACTGCAATTTCCTTCTTTCCCTCCCTCCGCTCTCTCCCTGTTATCTTTGTTTTCCCCTTTCCCGTTCCCCCGGTGTAGGGTAGCCAACCGGACGTGATTCTGGTTAACCTCCCTACCTTCTTCTTATCTCTTTCCCTCCTCCCTCCTCCTCCCTCGGCTTCGGCAACGTGTACCTAAATCTAAGTACACGAGCATTTTTGCGTTTCGCCTCAGTCGAAATGCGGTCGCCGCAGTCAGGATCGAACCCTCGACCTCGAGCAACGCCATAGCCACAGTTACCGCGGCGGGTCCAGAAGTGTTGATACGATGGGCGGCCGCTTCCGTATGTGCTGTCGTCTAGACGATACGGTGCTCTGATCCGGATTTCCGTCTGGGCGTCCTGCGTCAGTTGTCCGCTTGAGAAAATTGCACGGTGTTTATTTTCAGAAAGTTCAGAAACGTACTGTATCGTACCTTGAATTTAAATTTATCCAGTTTGTCCGCAACTACTGCCATGTCTTGTAGTAGTCGTTTCCTTGACTTCGCCTTCTCTCTCCCGCCCTCCCCCGTCTATGGAAGCTACGAGCGAATGACAAGGCTGTTATTAGAGAGTTTTAGGCTAGGTGACGCAAGTGGCTTGCGTACGCAAGAACTAGGGGCCACGGTACTGCGCATGCGCGGACTCCTACGGCGGAGTGTGCGCATGCGCAGTACCGTCGCCCCTAGGTCTTGCGTACGCAAGCCGCTTGCGTCCCCTAGCCTAAAACTCTCTATTAACCCGTTTCATGACTGCGTTGATTTTACTCGCCTCCTCTCTACTATTCTGTCTACCGCCCCTCTGGACTGTTGCTTGTTAGTACAAAACTAAGCGCTGCAGCTTCTGCAATGTTTTTGTGTGGGCCAGTCTAGAAGATATTCTGGCGACTCCTAGGGAGCTCCAGAGGGCATTGTGGCGACGCAATAGATAGATCCAAACGGTTTCTCACATCGCCTTTCCTCTCTGCCGCGATCCTGCTGTGAAGCCTACAATCTGCTGAAAAGCGTCAAGGAGCTAGTGCCGTCCAGTATATCGCCTGGGCCGCCTAGCCGCATCTGAACTGCGAGTTACTAGTTGGCGTAAGAGACGACAAACCAACGTCTGCAACGAAGCTCACGGTAGTTCCCCTCAAGTTGGCTCAACCTGCTCGAAGGAAGATGTCAGACCTAGACTCCCGGGAAACCCAGCCCAGCGATCGCACCCACAGCAACGAGATCGGCTTGCCAGCGTTCTTGGGGAAAGCTCTGCCGTCGACTCCACGCTTTATGGACTTGCTGCAGCTGCCCGGCCATGCGTATGCCATCATTTGCTTTCTTTTGAACTCTGTTTAATTGACCACCGTTAAGTGTGTTTTGTGCAGTGTTAATTGCTTTATTTACTGTTAACAGTTCCTTGTATTTCTTGTGTATTCATCATTGATCTAGATTAAGTGCATGTGTGTTAGTGTTCTTGTGTTCTTGTGTTTTTTTGTTTTTTTATCTTTGTGTCATTGTCAGTCGATAAATATTTTTTTCTCTCTTTCTCCCGACTCTGACTCCTTTGCTGTGTTCGCTTGAGTACAGCACGACCAAACGGCTTGTACACCCCGTCGACGACTTCGCGCCGACGGCGAGCGGGTGACAAGCCATGACATACTTCAACGTCGAACACAAGACTAGGGATGCCGTCTTTCCGTACATAACCTACGCTTGCAACATGGCGATGAAAGAAACAACCCATATGACACCATTTAAGTGGATTAAGGAAGGAACCCGGCGACGAGGTTTGACGCCATGCTGCCGAATGTCAGCGACCAAGATAACCTCGAGGTCACTGCGTAACTTCAACCCGCCGAAGAAGCACGCGAGCGCGCCCGCCTGTGCATTAAGAACCAGCAAAAGACTGACAGCCGACACTAATCTTCTACGAAGCTACGTGGAAGCATCATCATCATCATCAGCAGCAGCAGCAGCCGCCGCCGCCGCCGCCGCCTAACTTTCTCCCGCCCTCTGCTACGCTTCCCTTCCCTTGGAATCTATTCCGTAACCCTTAATGACCATCGGTTATCTTCCCTCCTCATTACGTGTCCTGCCCATGCCCATTTCTTTTTCTTGATTTCAACTAAGATATCATTAAGGGCCGCTTTACGCTCGAGCCGCCCATCGCCGCAAGCCGCACCGCACGCTTGCGGTCGCGCGAAAAATTGCACGTATCCAGCACTTGTGCACAAATTACCATTTACACTGTGTGCACAGTGTATACCTTACACATTGTAAACCGAAATTTGTGCACAAGTGTTTTATACGTGCAATCTATCGCGCGACCGCACGCGTGCGGTGCGGCTTGCGGCGATGGGCGGCTTGAGCGTAAATCGGCCCTAACTCGCGTTTGTTCGCTCACCCAATCTGCTCTTTTCTTATCCCTTAACGTTACACCTATCATTCTTCTTTCCATAGCTCGTTGCGTCGTCCTCAATTTAAGCAGAACCCTTTTCGTAAGCCTCCAGATTTCTGCCCCGTACGTGAGTACTGGTAAGACACAGCTGTTATAAACTTTTCTCTTGAGGGATAATGGCAATCTGCTGTTCATGAAATGAGAATGCCTGCCAAACGCACTCCAGGTCATTCTTATTCTTCTGATTATTTCAGCCTCATGATCCGGATCCGTGGTCACTACCTGCCCTAAGTAGATGTATTCCCTTACCACTTCCAGTGCCTCGCTACCTATAGTAAACTGCTGTTCTCTTCCGAGACTATTAAACATTACTTTAGTTTTCTGCAGATCAATTTTTAGACCCACTCTTCTGCTTTGCCTCTCCAGGTCAGTGAGCATGCATTGCAATTGGTCTCCTGAGTTACTAAGCAAGGCAATATCATCAGCGAATCGCAAGTTACTAAGGTATTCTCCATTAACTCTTATCCCCAATTCTTCCCAATCCAGGTCTTTGAATACCTCCTGTAAACACGCTGTGAATAGCATTGAAGAGATCGTATCTCCCTGCCTGACGCCTTTCTTTATTGGGATTTTGTTGCGTTCTTTATGGAGGACTACGGTGGCTGTGGAGCCGCTATAGATATCTTTCAGTATTTTTACATACGGCTCGTCTACACCCTGATTCCGCAATGCCAGGTAGTCGTGTTTGGACCCTGATACGCTAACGTGGACCAACTGAAAAGCCAGGACTCTGAGGCTCTGCAGGACACATTACTCAATCACAGCGGAACTGTGGACGAATTTGGGTAGTGCGCCTCAAGCCATATTCTATATAGGCGCGCTGACGAACTCTGGGACATTATTTCTTTGTTATTTTTCTTTACTTCCTGTGCTTTTCGCTTTCATGTGGTGTTTGCAGCAATTGGACGATGCTTTTTAATAGGGGCATTGACACGAGTATTTTTTATCTTTTAGAGCGCAGCTCTTAGGCGCCCGTTCATGCGGCGAGTGTCGGCGTCGTGCCCCGTAACCGAGCGGACGAGCACAACGAAAAATCAGAGCGAACGCGGAACGCAGCGGGCGACGAAAGACGGCGAAAGCGAAGAGAGCGTGAGGAGGAAAGCGGAGGAGGAGGGTATGGCAAAGCGTGAGAAGAAAATTCATGCAGAAATGCGTAAGCATTGTGCAACTTGCTCATCTCGGCACAGCCCGGTGTCATTATCAGTGTTAAGAAACTTGATTCGGCCAATACAAACGGCAGCGCTGCGGCGATGCAAACTGCTGCGGACGGCGGCGCAAGGTTGTCAACGCAAGCAAAGTACGGCAGGCGGCGGCGCCAGGTTCGCTGATTATGTTGCGATCATTATAAGCCGTTATCGCTCTTTAGCGCGTTGTCCATCCGTGTGGAACCAATTATGAACCGCGACCAAATGTACCCCGGCGACAGCACCGACCGATCAAACGTACTCTGGCACGGCCGCGCGGACCGTATGTTGAAAGCGATCTGCGATGTGGACAGCCGACTGCTCATAGCTCCGAGCACTGTGTTTTCGCCGCTTCGCGCTGGAGTGACGCGGGGGCCCGTATAATTTCTTTATCTATGCCCATATCTCTAAAGCAATCTGCGAAAGGGGCGGGGTGTGGCGTGTGCTGAGACCTTCGTGAGCGCTGTGTTCTCGCCGCTTCGTTCACGTTGAAGCGACTTAAAGTCGCTCAACGTGAACGTGAAACAAGGTAAAGTCGCTCGCTGCGGGCGGCTCTTTCTTTAAAGCGATCGTCTTACGGGACTGACGGACGGACAGACGGTTTTCTCGTCTTACGCATTTAAAAAGCGTAGTGCCGCGCAAGATGGACTAATATGGCGCCGATGGCCACAAGATTGCGCCAGAGTAGCGCACGTCGTTGAGTGCCTCGATTCGCCCGCTCTCCTCCGTTCCGTTCGCAGGTGTGCGCGCATCGAGGCACTCCACGCGTCGTCTGTCACCAAAGCACTGCATAAGCGGAGGTCTGTCTGCGGCGGCTGCTGTGAATCGCGCCCACGCGTCAGCCTCACGCTGCTTCTCGCAATCTCCCGATTAGCGAAGCATTCGCGCCGCACTTTACTCCGTTCGGAACGTGCAGCGCGAGACAGCGCCAGCCAATATATCGGGAAATGAAAACACTTATAAAGCTGCGCTCAAATTTCACGTTAGAGAGTGTCGTAATCGTCGGTGAATTTTTTTTCTGGTGACCGTTTTTCATCGGCAAAAAATTGTTACAAAGTTATTCGTCGGCGCAAGACACCGCCTTTATGTGCTGAACTCTCCCGAATGTTGTGGTAGATTTCATAGCCAGGGAACCTTGTCTTACAAGGTCACATGCACGATGCGAATAAAGTGTACATCCTGGAACGCACGCGAACGCCAGTAATTATGCTGGTATCTACGTCAAGTCGCGTATAAAGGACCAAGGAGCCGCATCCGTAGATATGACCTCGACGACCGGCGACTGTGCTCGCCGCTATTAAAAGGCAACTCCGGCGTTTTTTTAAGGATATTAGGATATTGTCATTTTCAAATGGCACTGACAGTCCTTTCACCGGTAGAGTGGTTCAATTTGCTTAGAAATTGATCAATAATGTTAAATAACCAATAAACGAGATACCGAAACGGATATAGCTGTTTCGTATGACGTCACGCTTAGTCGATGACGTCAGATACTGCACTACTTTAATGTAAACAGCAGAACGCTTGCTAAACACGCAGTGCACGTGGCGTTAACGCAAAAGAAGCGAAGCTGATGATGCTTCCTTACGACACAGGGAGCGTTTACAGATCTTCTGAACTAGACAGCGGCGATTTTCGCGACGATTTCAGCGACAGTGGCGGTGTAGCCTCCGACGTCACAAACACAGGGAGGCCAGCAAAAAGTCACGAGTCGGGAACACGCAACCAATCTTCAAAATTCATTTTCATGTAAACTAAGTGCTTGCAGACACATTGTTTGGCACAGATAATCAGAGTGCAAAACAGAATCTATATTCAAAATTTTATTCCAACCCGCCGTGGTTGCTCAGTGGCTATGGTGTTAGGCTGCTGAGCACGAGGTCGCGGGATCAAATCCCGGCCACGGCGGCCGCATTTCGATGGGGGCGAAATGCGAAAACCCCCGTGTGCTTAGATTTAGGTGCACGTTAAAGAACCCCACGGGGTCGAAATTTCTGGAGACCTCCACTACGGCGGGCCTCATAATCAGAAAGTGGTTTTGGCACGTAAAACCCCATAATTTAATTTTTTTAGTGGGCATCAAAAAATCGCTGGAGTTGCCCTTTAAGAGTCACCAGGTCTGGCGATTTCGATCTGACAAGCGCAGAGCATACAATGCGCGCCAACAATCGTGTTTGCGAAGAATTACATCGCTACGCGCCGCGGAAAGGTCTGAAATTTCAACCCGAACGCCGTTTTTCCTTCTACTCGCGGCCGCTGCGCTCCAAGCCGGGCGGTGAAGTACTAGCGTCCCTGCGTCTACGTACTCGGGTCCGCAGTGTGGCGTCGCTCGTGGTGACACGTGACTTCAAGAATTAGTCAAGGAACCATCTGTTATTTGTGTGATCTGTTGCTTGAATTGACGAATTGAAGTTTAGAGAAATAATAAAACACACAAACGGAATGTCTGCGTGTTTTTTTTTTGTTTTACTTCGCACCGAAGCAAGAAAGATGTACTTCCGCTTACTCTGCTTGTTCCCACGGTCGTGCAGTCACGTGCGTAGGTACCGAAACTATGCCGTTTTCTATCGTGTTGCAGCGCGTGATCACGCTCTGCGATCCGCTTGTTCTGCCTCAGTATTCGTGTAGCACCGAATTAAACCACTTGTCGTGTGTATACTTGTGCACAGCGCGCAAAATCGTGCGCTGCGCGAACGAAACAGCTCGCGCGCGTCGCTGTCAGCAGAAGTGCGTAGCGCCGGAAAAAAAAAAGAAAAAACGAGGAGAAAGAAAATGAAGGCGAGACCTGTGACGTATGCGACACGCGATCCTCGAGGTCTGGTATGGAAGAACGCAGGGAAGGAATTTCGCTTGCGGAGGCTAGACGGGGCGAGTGGAGAGAGCGCCTTGTTTGGCAGTGAAGCCCGCCTGCTGAAATCATGGGTTTGCGGCACTGAAATATCTTTATTTCGGCTATTAATGGGCCGCTTTGAAAAATTTTTGCGTGCGAACGCTCCCTAGAGGACATGTAACAACTTGCAGCGTATGACCAAAATTTGCTGTGGGGCCTGGTGAGGGGCTCCTTAAGCATGAAATGCTTTTAGCTCCCATTGTCCGCGACCTTCAAGAGATCTTGAGTCAAATTCCAGAGCCGTTATCCGGGCACACGATGCGAGAATCTGACGAGAATGGGGTGAGAACGAAACGAGATCATCCTGGCAATCAGTCAAAACTTAAGAAAATGCGGTCTCTGGCCCACAACGCCTTCTACAGGACCGCATTGCAGACGCTAGTTACCGCCCAAGCAAGTTAGAAAAAAAATATTGCCTCTGATTACTTCTTAATGTTTGCACACAATGTCACTCAAGCTGTAACTTTTTGTACGCTGAAGTTTAATTTGTCATTTACAATAGCGATGTTCAAAAGGCAGGTACAGTGCACCGTACACTTAACTGTCACTTAAAGTACTTTCAAGCATGGGTTTGCAGGAACAATCTCCTGTTGTGAAAGTACTTCCATTCTGTATAGGGCTCAAAGCAGGATGACAAGGAAGATTGTGGAAGGCTATGAAAATTGAAAAAAAAAACAGGAAAGGTGCATGAGCAAGCCATCAGTGTCGCTATCCGAAAAGGAGATACGATTACTCGGTTTATCTTTGTAACCATTGTAGTATATGTTTTCACCATGCCTTGCACACGTGCACGGTTCATCGATATGCACCACTAAATGACATGCCATGACAAGAACTTTATTTGAGTCCTGAGGGACTGAGATCTTGGAGAGCCACAGCCGAAGGCTACCGAAGATCAAATCGGTGACTCCGCCCACGATGGGACCAGGAGATGAAGTCCCGCCGCAATGTCGTGGGCCCTCTGGACAGCCTGGAGTTGAATGTGGAGATTTCTGTTCTTGAGAGATTCCTGCCAATATTTTTTCGTGATGGGTGGAGAGGCGTTAAGGGCTGGGCACAGCCAGAGCATGTGTTCAAAAGAGCATGAGTCATGACCACGTTTGGGGCACGACTGTGAGTGGTCAGGATCTATCCTGTTAAGGGATCGTGGGATACGAACGGGTTTGCAGAAGTCTGAGTGTGCTAGCCTGAGGTTTGCTCACTTTGGAATGAGGGGGTGGAAATGTTCTCCTGCCTAGTCGATAATGGGAAACAATTTCGTGAAAAGTAAATAATGGACCTTTGTGGATGTTGACCTCGTTCCAAGCCTGCCTACCCGCGACAGCGCGGTACGTGAAATCGCGCGCTCCCCGGTGGGCCTGCTCGTTAGGATTACGTCCAAGCGGGTTAATTGAGCTATATAGATGCGCTGAACCACGAGATGTGGTATCCTCCTTCGTTGCTCTCCCTAGTCATTTGAAGTGCTTTAATCACAATACTGTTCGCCTGTTCAGATGCGAACGCGGACGAGAATGATCTAACCGCCGCGCGCGAGTCCGAGAAGACGATAGCGGGAACTTTTGAGCTGTGAAAAGCCAGAGCGATCGCCGCTTCCTCCGCCACATGGGCAAACTTCGCATAAACAGAGGCTGCATTGACCAGGTTGCCCCCCGCGTCTACCACCGAGACAGCAAACTGTCATATCTGGCAGCATCGACAAAGAGGACATCTAGTTTCTGCTTATTGATCTTTTTAAGGATGGAGATGGCTCTCGCGAATCTTCTACCCTCGTTATACACTGGGTGGATGTTTCGCGGGACGGCGTCAACCATGATGCGAGTTCTGGTTTCCCGGGTCAAGCTAACTTTGGTCGCCGGTTCATGTCTGAGTTGGACGCTTCTTCTAAAATCTTGATCCCCGCCTTAGTGGATGAAAGTCTCATTATTTGAGCCACTGTGTGGGCTTCTATTAGCTCATCGATGGTGTTATGGAGTCCTAGCTCCAGCAGCTTCTCAGTGCTTGTGGACTGCGGAAGGCCGAGCACGCGCTTGAGGCCGGTTCTGATTAGGGAGACGAGCTTGACCTTTTCCGCTTTACCCCAATTAGGGTACGGCGCGATGTAGACGACATGACTCAGGAAGAATGCCTGATAAGCTCTGAGCAAATTGACCTCTTTGAGACCGCATTTTCGATTTGAGACGTGGGCTACAAGTCTAAGGACATTACTAGCCTGTCCAGTGAGCCTGTTGAGGGCAGTCGAGTTACAGCCCTTGGCATCAATGAGGAGACCTAGAATCTTGACCGAGTCTGTCCTCGGAATGGAATGCCCATTTTTTGCTCGAATTTCTATCGGCATCGTTTCCAGAGCCGCAAGGTTTCTGACCCCTTGTCTGGACCGGCGGTATAACAGTAGCTCTGATTTAGCGGGGGAGAGTTCACCGAATGTTTTTTTCCTGTCACGTTTGTTTCCGCTCGTACGGTATATACGTATATATCGATGCGTGCGAAAATAATATCTATAGTTGAAAGTGAAGCACTGTCTCTGTGTATCTGTTTCTTTCTACGTCCTCGTTCAGTCGCGCTTATACACTCTATCATGGATTCTAACCAACTAGCCCGCCAACGTGTTTTAACCAAAGGGTGTAAACATTATTTAGAGTATGGGCTATGGCGGCGGGTTTCTTCACCGTCGCTACTATGTGACAATATTTGTTAACTGGCTAGTCGGCTACCCTGCTTCACAACTCTTTCATGTTGTGTTAAGGTAATACGTCCCTCTCGGGTGGAGGGTGGGGGAGGCAATCTTTCTCGTAGGTATGAGTCTTGTTTTGTGTCTACATTAATGGCTGTGTTCGTATAGTGAGATCCTCCTGTTCTTGAAGTAATTGAATTTGGAGTCGGAGAAGGTTGCTGAAGTCTGCTGATCTGCAAACTTTTTTATTGCCTCGTTCAGATTTTTTTATTATCGAATTAGTCGATATTCAATTTTGTTTTTGTGGAACCTACGTGAAATGATTATTACCGACACTGCCATCGGAAAACGCATGAGTGCGAGATATTAATAATCTGATCGTTGAATGAATGAAATTTTTTTTCTCCTCTAATGCTGACCAGTGCGACTGGATGTGTTCAGTCCTACGACGAAAACTCTAGGCCATGCACCCATTGCCGTAATATTATGCCGCGAAAACGTTTGTTCTGCACTTTCCGCAGAGAAGCTCATTCGCTTCGCCTAGCAACGACATCCGCGGCAGGGAGAGGGCCGCCATCGTTGGAACCGGCTGCTGCCGACTGCTTGCCCGCTCGGCCGCGTCCTCTTCCTGCGATAGCTGTTGCCGCTTTATTTCGTGCAGGACTCCATTTTGTCTGGCCGCGACCCACGGTTGGTGACGTCCTTGAGGCAGCCTCACGACTTCTTGAGTGGCTCGCTGCTCCGGGAGGTCGCCCTTGCGAGGTCCCTGGTTGGTTTCGCTTGCAGCCGTGCGAAGATTTTCCAGAACTGCAGCTCGTAGTGGACGTTGATTTTCGTGGCGTCGGCAGTCGCGATGAGCTTCCTTTCGCGCTGACGGTGAGACACGCTCCTGTCGATCCGGCATATGTCTGTACTTTACGGGTGCCCCTCTTTCCGCTACTGCAAACCGCACTTCGACCGTCGTGTTTTAGTGACCGCGTCGGAATATTACTGCGCGTTGCCCGTTTACCACGGATCACGTCACCTCGCTTTTTTGAGTCGGCGAGGTTTTCTTTTGTGGCGGTGAGGTGAATCTGCAGGCTTCCCTGGCCTGCCGGTGACATCCGTGTCTTGTGGCTGCGGCGATCCGAACAGCTGTGGCCACATAAGCCGCCATGACTGCTGTTCGCAAATACAGGCGGACCGTGAAAGTGCCCTGGTCGCGTTGGAAGTTCCAGCATCTGTTGAAGTACGGGATTCGGGTGGGTGCAACGCACCCTATGCGAACAGGGGCGCGCAAAGTTGCAAGCAGCGCACACGACTCTAACCACTCCTGCCTTCACGCACTGCGCTGCCCGACAAGCAACAGCACCGCGATGCGCGATATTATGCGGCGCACATGAATTTGTGGCGATGGAAGGGTGCTGAAGGCTTACATTAGAGCCAGGAGCAAAGTCATTATTCGCAGAGGACTGAGTTAACATCGGTGCTTCTGAGGCAGATTTTGTTATACAAGGGTTGCTATTGTGGAGCAAGCAGCGTTGAGTGCAGAGCGTGCTACTCGGTGTCGTATTGCAAGGCGAAATTGGACACGTAGCCGCTTCATCGCATACAGGCTGTGCGTGATTCTGTACTTTTTGCAAATGATCATTGTCTTCTTTTTTGGCTCTCATGGAAAAATTAAAGGAATGATGCACGGGTGCTAACTGTTCGATGTTCCCGCGAAGTGGGTAGGCTTGCTCAAAGTTGCTGCGCCCTAAGTTGCCGTAAGGTTGTGTTGTGCCTTGCGTACCACATGAAATAGTATCCTCTGTTCGCAGTGCCCGTTGTTGAGGCATTGTTTGGAGCTTATTTTGCGGATGTGGCATTTTTTCCCACGACCGTTGAGGCCAGATCAGTGAACCATACTGGTTTTCACTGTCCGAAACTTCTTCTGACAGCTCATAGCTTTCAAATGTTTCTACTTCGTGAGCAATACGGTTTCCCACTTGCCCATCTGTGCCGACGCTGCTGCTGGTTCCCGTCACCTCTTGCATTAGATCTGTGCAGTTTTCTTCGTGGTTCGCTAGTTGTTCTTCTTTCCAGTCCACGGTATAACTTGACACATCGCGGTCGACGAAGAAACCTGGTTGTCGCGGAGCTTTCTTCGAACGGAATGACTTGGGCGTTACATCTCGTACCACTTTTGAGCCCCTGGGAAGTCTTGTTTTCGTAGCATTCAACGCGTAGTTGGTGGCGGGATCATACCGTTCCCCAATTCTCGCTGCCGTGCCCGCCGTCATTTGAGGTAAGGTATAATTGCCTGCGAGCACCGATTCGAATTCAGCGTCGTTGCTTCCTTCCCTTGCGTAGCTTTCGTCATCCTGATATCCCCCGAAATCAGTTTGGGAACTGCGCGTCTCCCGAGTCACAACCGCCATGTCTGATTTTGTGATTCGCGGCCTTATGCCGATCTCACCTGTTTGAGTCCATTTGCTGTCAGTCGCGTTGCATTTATCGGAGGTGCAAAGCGAGGGCGACACGAGCCCGGAGGACCACGAAGTGTTTGTCGAATCGTCCACTGTGCGGCTCTCACTTTGTTGAGATGGAGTTAAATGTGCAGGTGCTGCATTCGAAGCACGACTTAAACTGTTGTCGTCGTCATCGTCGACGACATAATCAGCAGGTGCGCTGCAGCCGGCTGCAAGGTCGGTATTTTCTACTGGCGACAGAGACCTTTTGACGGCACGGTCGCGTTTACTCTTGCGGTGGTGGTGCCTTCGCTTGCGCCGCTCGCGTACATCTTGTTCAGCCTTAAAGGGCGATGTGGCCGGCTTAGTGTTGGCGGAACTGGACATGGCTGGAGGTGTGCGCCTTCCTTCGGCTCTCGGTACGCTTCTTAATTGTGGCACTGGTTGCTCGTCGATGGGCGCCTTTCGGAAGTCCGACGCTGGCAGCGGAGAATGAGCACCCTTGTGTTTTGATGATTTTGACCACGAAGTCAGAAGAACCGCCATTGGCGTTGCTCTGTCTTGAGTTCAGTCAATGGCTCATACCCACTGCGGGGGATCGGTGACGAAGCAGGCGGTTTTACATGGGCGGATGGACAAAACTTTTATTTGAAGCTAATGGCTGGTGGTTTCTTCAGTTGCTGGAGGCGACGGCGGTTAGTCGGCCCGGAGTCCCTGCTCCCTGGCGGTTACCTCTGCCCGCCCCACGACCCAGACCTGCTCGTCCGGGTCGGAGCTGAGCAGCATGGCATCCCATTGCTGCGTCGTGGTAATTTGCAAGCCCTGTGGGCTACTATGGATAGGTATACTTGGACAGCTGTATAGTATGGGAAAGACGTAGGCCTGAGGGCCCAAGCACAGCTTGCACTGATGAGTAAATTTGGTGGGACCACTGCAGGAGTATATGATTGGTGTTGGGAAGAATCTCGTCTGCATCTGCCTCCAAACGAGCTCCTGCCGTTTGGTTAGCGATTTATGCGCCGGGGGGTAGTAAAGTCCCGGTAGTTTATAATAATGTGTAATTTCTTGATACGTGACCATGCGGTCGCGGTTCGACTACCCATATGCTTCTATTTACTCATTATCTCTTCCGGCCGGTGTGCGGCCAAGGGCTCAGAAGGCGAAATTCTGTTGGTGGGTGGCCCCCTTGACGGGGAGTGAAAAGTGGGCTGGAGCCTGCAGGATTTGTACAGTATACGATAGTTTTGGTTGAAAATTCGATTAGCTATTGGGGAGACGCGTCATTTTGTATAATTACGAATAGCGGAATTAGAATCGCTGATAATGTACGTGTTGGTGGTGTTGGCTATGGCCTAGCCGGTGGTCGTTTCCTCCGCCTCCTCCGGGTTATTTGTTTTAATTGAGCTTCCCGATATCGTTTTCCCTGCATAGTTGACCACCACGCGTGACCGAAAACCCTGGCGTCCCTGGATATCGGCCGCGTCAACCTACGCTCTTTTCTGATTGGTTGCAAAGCGGGTGTGCACGCCTGCTTTGGCCCGTTCCATCCGTCTCTCACTGTGATAGGTGGGGTTTACATTACGAGGTATGGGGAGAATTCTGAGATGTTCTCTCTGAATGGGAGATATATTTGTTTTGGGGGTAAGGGTAGGGGTGAAACGAATGCCGGCCTCTGCAAAAGTATAGTTTTACATGTGTTTTTATCGTTTTTATCTCCTGGTGCCTGTATAGAACCTGTCATTCTTGGGCATTTCTTATTCTTCTTCATTTTCTGGGAGCATGAACGGTCGATTACCATATTTAAAAATAATTGGCCCCAACAAAATTTTGTTATGTTTCAGTCGCTTAATGTTCCTTTTTTGATTTATTGCCTTTTACCCCTTTATGTCTTTTGTTGGGTGCACTTTTCATTACCTTTAGTGCGGCCGCTCTCCCTGATGTGTATGAGCCATGTGTTGAGGACACAATAGCAACAGCAACGGCTGGGAATGCAGAACTCGATCGATTCTGTCCACAAAGCGCGTTTACAAACGCGAGTAATTGTATAATGAATACTGATAAAAGCCTCGTTTTGTTTTGAAATGATGCAAGTCTTCATATTATAAGCCAACCGCAACAAAATTTCACGTTTGATAAGTTGGTTTCAATATGCGGGGTATGCGGGGTCCTCATCTTGAAGTTCTATGGAAATTTTAAAAATCGCCTGTTGCAGATAACATAATTTTAGTCCTTGGGCTGGATTATTGTTCAGAGAGGCGGACAAGCACGAAAAATCGAAAGAAATGTTCAACTAATTCACCAAAATGCACTAAATAACTACTTAATTAATAACTTTACAGCAAATATTGCAATTCAGGAATTGTAGCCGGTGAGTTTTTCATGCGTATGCACTTGGAATTATTTTCCGGAATGACACCAGTTTAAACATATGCGCCATCAAACTCGCCGTAAAAATGCACTGTTCGTTCACTTCCTTGTTAAGAAAACGCTCTTCTATGCACTGAAGCACGAAACTGGAACATGCATTTCGTCCAATTCGGGAAATAATATCCCGAAACTTGTGCCATCTTGTAAATCCAAATGGATGCGTCTTGCAAGCTCAGCGGCTAGAATTCGTAAATTGCAATATGTGCCGTAATTATTTGTGAACTTAATTAGTCAATTTGTTGTTATTACAGTCGAGTAACTGTTTCGATTTCTCGTGCAAGTAATGTCCGCCTCTTCGAATGATACAGCTCAACGACTAGAATTATGCTACCTGCTTCAGACGATATTTAAAAATTGCGTAAAACTTAGAAAATGATCACTTGTATATCGAAGTCTTGTGTTCTCGGGTATAACACAATAACTGCAAAATTTCGCACCCGGTTTACGTTCTCGTCAAAATCAGGTTACACTTGATTTCTCCCCGAAGTGCATCCCGAAGTGCATTCTCTGAAGAATTAGTTCAAACACTGTCTGCTAGAACGAAGCTCCGAGAACAGTACTCATGGCAGGCCGCTACCGCCCGGTGTCCCAACCTAGCAAACACAGCTCTGACGTTGCTCGGCCTTGCGAACCGTAGTTGTGATGTTGCGAAGACGTTTTCAGGAATAATATACGTTTAAAGTACTGACAGGTCAAGAATGGACAAAGAAATCATCGTAATGAAAGTGATATGATGCACTGTCATGGTCAACATGAGCGGGAACACGTTGGAGCGATACGCGGATGGCGCTCTCGAAAACAGAGGGGAAAGGGGGACGCTGTTCCGCTAACTGTTGGCACTCCCATCGGGCCTGCGTTTATCGAAAACGGCAGCTTACGGCATTTCACTGGCAGCCGATAGCCGATAAGATGGTTACGTACGCAGTGACTTCCAGCAACTCATTTTTTTTGTTTTTTTGGAGTCATGCTTTTTTTTTTTTTTAGAGCGCAGCTCTTAAGCGCCCGTTTCTGCGTTTAGCGTAAGGTATTTTCACATGTACCCCCATAGGGGACTTCATGTATATCTTATGGAGCGCATCGTGTCACGCTTTCCAAACGGACAAATTTCCCAGGGAAGTAGCTCTCGAATGCTTGCGCTTCAAAACAGTGCTGCTATTGGCCACGCTTCGGTGCACAAAGTTATCGGTAACCGAAATGTCAAAGAGCTTTATCAATGTGCACTGAAGATGCGAAGTTCCGCACTTTGTATAAAGAGACGCATGGTGGGAGTGAAGAGAACAGCGTCCTCCTTTCCGCTTTGTTTCCGACGGCGGCCGCCGCATATCGCACCATATAGTAGGTTTCGAGGCTATCTGAGACACGCTCCTGTGTTCCCGCTCATATTGCTCACGATAGTACGTCAAGAGTGGTTTGTAATATGCAAGCATCACTCTTCTTGCGAAGCATCACCATGTGAACTATCGAGAGCTTGCATTGACACCATCGTGGTCACCGTATTTGGGTATTAGCACATCGAGAAGCTGTGTAAGCATGAAACGTGACCACACGCCAGGAGCTTCCCGCGCCGGGCGACACATCGATAACGGTGATAATACGGTGGAAAACGGTCACTGTCAAAAAACAATGCAATGTGCGCGTGATATGTCGCCGACAACGCCGTTTTCACGCTGTTCCGCTCGGCGGCGCATGCGCTCCTAACAAGCGGCGATTTATGTGGGGCCTATCCGCGGAATGCGTTTGGCTGCAAGAAAGATGAAGCGAAGCCGACGCACCATCAACGCTGTACGCTGAATCGCCTCGGAGGCGGAGCCGGGGTAGCGTTCTGTCTTCCGCTGATGACGTGGACGTTCGGCACATGCTCCTATAAGCACACTGCCGTCCCTGCTGTGTGTATGCACTGCTATGAGCAACACGGGCACTAAGCGTCAACCTAGCGTCATCTAATGTTTCACTGGGCGCCGACCGTGAAGTTTCCTACAATTACTAGAGGGAACTCTGGCGCCGCAGTCATTCAGCCACCATCGGAACAATCAGTAGTACATGGAATTTTCTTCGTGCTTACGGCGTTTTTTTTTGTCATGGCATTATAACGTTATCGAGCCCTTTCGGCATGCATGCGACATTGCTCGGCCAACTTTGCTGAAGATCCATTTTAGCGTCATTCTTAGACTTCCGTTGCATGCCGCGGCGATTTTCGACCAGCCACCACAAGCTAAGTAAAGGAAAGCGGACCAATCGCAGACGCCGGCACCGCCCTCTTTATCCGATTATCTGTTTTCAGTGCACTGGCTCGGACCCATCGATACCCTCTCCACTTGAGCGTGCTCCTCACCCCTTGTCAGCCAATTAGATAAGAGCAGCTGCTCAATGTAGACAGTGTTATTCGTTTTGAAAACAAACGAAAGTGACTTCCTATAAACGAGGACAGCGTTTGATTGGGCTGTTCAGGCAACGCTGCAAGTCACCGCCCAATGCTTGCGTCAGCGGTTATACGTAAATTTGACGTCAGGAGATTGGAATAAAACACATTGGAATAGTTTTACGTTATAGGGTCACATATGACGTTGTACTTGCCAAAATTGTGTACAATAGGCCTTTGTCCGCCGTACCAAGACAAAAGAAAATTTACCTTTACTACAAGGCCAATTTTGGTTTCATAAAGAATACTCTTGAAGATTCTTATCACGAATTTCGTGAATTGACTAGAGCTTGCAATATTGAGGAGTCATCTAAAAATTTTAAGGGTAAGCTTCTTGATCCCGTTGAACAACATATACCACCAAAACGCCTATCTACTAAACAAAGGCGAAACAAGCCATGGTTCACTAAAGAAATTGATCATCTGTTAAGACGAAGTTATCGCCTTTTCCACACCTATACAAATAATAATACAAACACGTTATATATAAAAAAATGACGAACTAGGCAAGATAATAAATCAAAGATAAAGTACGTGAAAGATAATTATTTTTCTTACCTTTGTGAAAACTTCAGCGAAATCCTGAAGAGTTATGGAAATTTGTTAAATCCAATTGCAAAGAGGACAGTACTAACCCGCCAATGTCCTCTCATGGAGGTCCAATTACTGACAACGTTCACCAAGCGAACTTTATAAATCGCTATTTCTACAGCATATTTTCACCACCTGCTAGATCGCACACATCACCACAGGGTGCTAAAAATTAGAACGTGTGCCCGAAATCAATTTATCATATGATGGAATACTGAAACTTCTTACTAGCTTGAAATCGAGTTCTTCTACTGGTTCAGACTTTGTGCATTGTTATGAAATTTTGTGCTTCTGCACTGACGAAATTATTTGCAGTTCTATATAACCTTTCCCTTACGTTTGGTGAACTACCATCCGATTGGAGGACCGCAAACGTTGTCCCTATTCATAAAGGTGCCCTTTGCTGCGAGGTATTTAACTATAGGCCAATATCACTCATCCCTGTGTGCTGTAAAGTACTAGACATGTGATTTGTTCTAACATGTAGTGGCATCTACACGCAAACAGTTTTATTGTATCCTCTCAGCATGGTTTCAGTTCCGGATATTGCTGCGTTACTCCAATAATTGAATTTGCACACGATACTTCCTGATCATTTGACCGTGGAAATCAGGTACACTGTGTCATGTTGAGTTTTCGCAAATCTTTTGACCTTGTGCCGCACTGTCGTTTTCTTTTCAAACTGAAGAGTATTGGACTTCCTGATTGTATTTTCCTGTAGATTCATAATATTTAAAATTACCGACGCAAAAGTTGATAACTAATGGGTCCGAATATCAAGTTGCCCCGATAGCTCAGGGCTCTGTGCTGGACCCACTGCTTTTTCTTACATTCATCAATGACATTTGGACATACCTTAAAAGTATCTGGTTGTACGCTGATGATTATGCCTTGTGCTAAGAAATACGCACTCTGGACGACACTACTGCCCTACAATGGTCAACTCACCGTATGTCAGATTGGCGTCTCAAATAGCAAATGAGTAAAAATGTGTCTAAATGTAATCACATTCGTTTTAGCGGAAAACGATCTAATATAGAGAGAGCGTACTACTTACATACGAAGTCAGTCACGATAATCAAAGAGGTCATATACTTTGGAGTCTTCTTCTAATTTAACCGTACTTTGAATAGAGACGCTGAATATATTACCTTGAAGAGGATGAGTTTTAAATTGTCTGAAAATAAACTTTAGAAGTGCTCCGTCTGATGTTAAGGAGCTTTTGCATGCAACTAACGTCCGGCCTATCCTTGAGTAGGCAGCAGCTGCGTGGGATATGGATAGCAAAACACTTGTTGAGTCTCTAGAAGGCCTTCAGAATTGAGCTGCTCGCGTCGTAACAAATTCCTACCCATGTAGCACCAGTGCCACTGCGATGAAGCATTCCTTATGGGATACCTTCGAGCAATATCGCACTTTCTGCCCTCTAACGATACTGGACCAGATATCGTGGAATCAGATTGGCATCAACGCGAATTTGCACCTGCGGCCGCCAGCGTATATATCTTCAAGAATACAGCACCCTAGAAAAATAGAGATTCTCATGTCGGACGTCTTTTTTTGGGCTTCCTTTTTTACGCGCATTATTTCCTAATGGGACCAGTTGGCAAACGACATCGTTACGTCCAATAGCGACACCTTTGCTGACGGTATTATGAAGTGCGTCCGAGGCCACATGAAATGATTCAGCTTGGATGTTAGCTTTAAGGAATCTTTTTTTTTCTATTCCATTTTGAGAATGTGGTGCAGCTATTTGCCCTTATATCTTGTTCATGTATATTTTGCACGATATATTTAAACATCGTAAGCATTTTCTTATTTATGCATATCTTGCGCTCCATCCTTTGAAGCCGCGACTCTCGTACTGTCCGCATTTGCCTTATTGCCTGTTGATTGAAATTTGCGCTTGGTATTACATATATCATTTGTAATTTTGGCTTTCATGCGCAATGTTATGTGTATTTTTTGTAAAGAACCCCTCTACAACAGTGTCCTTAAGGCGAATGTAGAAACAATGATTGATTGATTGAATAATTAATTACTTGATTAGTAAACTTTTCTTCGGGTTGTCTTCTTTTTTTCTTGCGTAGTGCTTACGTGTATTTGGTCGCATTGCAGGCGGACCTTTGCACGCGTGCCACTCCGGAAGCAAGCTATCCGGCGCATACAACAGAGATATGTATGTGTGACAGCCCACGGTTGGAACATGCATATTCGCGTACGGTGTGATTATCAAAATCATTAGCTGCGGCACTTTCGCGATACCTGGTTGAATCCTGAACGACTGTGCGACACTGACATTGACTGGTTGATTGACTGACTGGATTTTCTCGCCTGCAGCAGCAGCGGTGGCAGCGAAGCCTGAGGAAGCCAACCAGCTCACGTGTCGGGCGTGCAAGAAGCGGTTCGCCTCCTCACTCAAGCACCTCTGGCACGAGCTGGGACACCGTATCAAGATGGTGGGTTGGTACCGCTCCACCAAGTGCTTCGTGCAGAAGTGGTCACTGGTCAAGCACGCGCGGAACCACACGGAAGAGCACCCTACCGCTGCCAGCATTGCGAGCTAGGCCTCCTTCGGCGACGCTTCCTGTTACAGCATACACAGGCGTGTCCACAGCGGCGACCGGCCCTACGTTTGTATAGCCTGCTACAAGGCATTCACAACCCGGTGTGGCAACCTGTGCCAGCGTATGCGGCCACGCACGCTAGTCGAAATTAGATCCCCTAGTCATTCGTGAAAAAAAAATTGCCTTGTGTTCCTTCGTGTATAAGTCTTTCTGACCAGTCGTCACCCACCCCACTTCTTGCTTCCCGTATGCGAACATACGTGTTCCAACCATCGGCTCTCTCAACAGTGCGCATTTGCAGAAAATGCCTGCGGCAAACACGATTAAACAGCTACTATCAGACGAGTGCAATTGCGTTAAGTACTTTGTGCCATGATGAAAGTTCGACAGTGAATATTAACGTCTCCTACACAACGCTGTGAAACATTGCAGTGCCACAGGTTGCACTAAGCTGAACATCTTCCGACATCTCGCGATTGAGTGTTCTTCATTACTCTGATGCTGCAGCCAGTTTGAACGGGGTGTATAGGGGAATGTGCTGTGTTCACACTAGGACAGTCGCAGGGGTGTCCTGACAATTTTTTTTTTATTTCAATGAGAATTTTGCGAGAAATATAGAAATCACTCCATACATAACAACCGAGCTTATTTTTCCAGCGCACATGATGCTTTGTTTCATCGTGAAAACGTCTCACCTCACTTTTTTTTAATCAAAATAGCATTGGGGTCTTCTTGTAGTGCTGCAGGTTGGTTACTTTATGCAAGAAGCGTGTTACAGCAAGGAACATAAATGACTTGGCGATTCGCCGCTCTAAATCAGAGGTCGCGGATCGCTGAACACAGCCTCCCCCCCCCCCCCCTGTTCATTCCTTTGTTCAGTTCTCAAATCTGGGCAGAATCTTGCAATGTGTGTTGCAGAAAACATAAAGGATAACCCGTCAAGGAGATCGCAAGTACCTTTTAAATTTTTGTGCGGAAAAACGGGCAAACGTTGGACCTTTTACATTCTTTTTCTTCAAAACTGGCCTCCGAAATTCAAAACACCAGAAAATGACAAAGACTGATCATACTTTGCTGCACATTCAGAAAGTCGTAAAGTATGCACAGAAAGAATCGCGAGCAAAAATCATCGTACATTCAAAGAAATCATTCTTTATGGAACATTCAAAGGAATTGCTGAAATAGGCCCATTTTCGGGCTTCTGTTATAAAGCCGAGTTTATCATTTGAACGAGAAGAGAAACCGACGAGCTGGATTTTCGTAAGTCACAGCCATTCATGTGATTTGTTGTTCATGACGTCAATTCGTGCAAAAAAAAATTGCTTTTACAATGTTGTCTTAATCTGCTATAAAAAACGAAGACACACAAGTTTGCCTATTTTTTAACCTTCTTTGAAAGCCGGGACATTGTGCAATTGCGCAAGCTACATTTTGCAACTTGTCTCAAGACTCTTCTTGTGCTGAAACAAGCACGTGCGCTGGTGTCGTCCTTTATGCAACTACAGTGCGCGAAAAAAAAAAGGAGTCCAGAGGAGTACGTTACACGCCCCGGTGCCTCCCTTGACTATGACGTCGTGCTGCTGAGCACGACGTCGTGAGTTCGATTCCCAGCTGCGGAGGACGCTTTTCTAAACAGTACGAAGATGCAGCCACGCTGAACGGCGCAGGAAGGGCAGTACTCACTATAGGCATTGCTGGCGCCACCTAGCGTAATAATCAAGCTACGGTAAGCATGGATTTTTTTCAATCTTGTGTGGGGTACATGTATGTATGTATGTATGTATGTATGTATGTATGTATGTATGTATGTATGTATGTATGTATGTATGTATGTATGTATGTAGGTATTGAAGGCCCCTCGCCTTCGCGAGGGGCCTTCAATACATACATACATACATACATACATACATACATACATACATACATACATACATACATACATACATACATACATACATACATACATACATACATACATACATGCACTCGGGGCTTTGGCGGGGCGCGGGCCTCCCCAGGCCCGAGTGCCCCGAGTGCAGTCGCGCCCCGAGTGCAGTCTTCGCTGCCTCCTTATCGGGCAGCTCGCTTCCCGGCAGTCCCCGCGCGAGTTCTTACGATGCGCGATCGGTGCGCATGCTCCATGCGACGAGTGCCGTTGTGGCGCGCGTTTCAAAGGCTTCCCCCGTGCGCGCTGCAGAGAGGGCCCAAGGGCCCGACAGTATGTATGTATGTATGTATGTATGTATGTATGTATGTATGTATGTATGTATGTATGTATGTATGTATGTATGTATGTATGCATGTATGTATGTATGTATGTATGTATGTATTTCGTTTGTGCGTCCTGTGTATGCATACTATTATTCTGGGACAAAAGCTGTCCTAGTTGAACGGAACACATCTCAGCACTGGCAAGGGAAGTTTAATGCCTCACACACCGAAACAAATTAATAAATGGAGCTTTCTCCCTCACCCCGCCTCCCATCTCGAGCTCCGGTTGATGGTGATAGTATTATTTATTTCATTTGCGAAAACAGCCGATCATTTTTTTACGGTTGATCAGCAGGAAATGTCACTGAGATATCATGGGAATTAAAGCAAGCAAGTGAGATTTTCATTGCAAAATGAAGGCCAACAAACAAGAAAGAGGACATAGCCGAACGGCACACATGCGCCCACATGTGCGGAGGCTCCACCATCGGTAATGGCACCCTGTGCCAATACGGATGGTGGATGAATGAAAACAAAAGGTGATTTCTAAACAACCTAATCCTGGTATGGCTTTCCAGGATTACAATGGTCCTTAGTGTTCTCGTCGTAGAAAACCCGTGGTAGCGCTTGGACTTGAAATAACTTCATCTTCATCTTTCCGCTGTTTACAGGACAGCAGAGCACTTAACAAGACCTTCCACCACTGCGAGAGAGAGAGAGAGAGAGTAAACGTTTATTGTAACAGAGACTGTTTGGTTATGGTGGGTGGAGCCCCTCCTCCAGGGCCCCACTGGTTACAGCGGCTCGCCGGGCCTGGTCAAGGGTCGCCAGTTGGCTTCCCAATTCCACTTCCGCGAGTCGCGCCTCCCACGACCAGTTATGTAGAGTGTTGTCTAGCAGCGGCGAGGTGGCAGCCGCCGGACGTGACGCGCACTGGAATGTTATGTGTTCCAATGTCGGTGTTCCTCCGCACCACGGGCACGTGTTGCTGTATTTGTCTGGGTACATTTTGTGTAGCCTGTATAAATGTGGGAAAGTGTTTGTTTGCAGGCGGCGCCAGTCCCGTGCTTGCCTCCTGTCTAGGTCTGGGTGAGGAAGGGCTTTGGTTCGCCTACTTAGCCGTTGTAACTCGAGGATTTCTCTTGGCGCACCGGGTGTCGAGGTGTTCTCCCGGGCGGTGTGGCCCGCGGCTCGGCCTGTCATGCCTCGAGCCAAGCGGTCCGCCCGTTCGTTCCCCGCTATCCCTGTGTGCGCCGGGCACCAGGTCACGCAATGATCCATGGTGAGGTTCGTTCCTAGGATGCGGAAGACGCAGCCCGGTAAAGCCCCCCCCAAGAAAGAGGCGGCAGGCGTCCTGCGAGTCTGTCAGCACGTAGGCCGATTGGCCCTTAGCTTCCGCGGCGCGTATAGCAAGGGCTATGGCCACAGCTTCGGCCGTTGCAACCGATTTCCTCATCCAGACCTATTTTTCTTGCGAAGCGAGCAGTCTGTGGCTTGTTCTACGTGATTACGTTTTTTGCGCACTGCAATGCTTTTACGCCGCTCGTCTTCGTCTTTCATTTTCATTCTTTCTTTTTTTCTCACCCTGTTCCATTTTTGATTGCATGTTATATAATCATCATCATCATCAGCCTGGTTACACCCACTGCAGGGCAAAGGCCTCTCCCATACTTCTCCAACAACCCCGGTCATGTACTAATTGTGGCCATGTCGTCCCTGCAAACTTCAACAATAATTGCAAGAAGTTTGCATGTTATATGCTTCCATATTAATAAATTACTTTTTCTCTATACGTTGGTGAGGTAGGTGACAATTTCTTACGGCCTTCTTATTTCGTGCATCATGCATCCTCGAGCTCCACCGGCCCTCGAGGATGCACGCGCTGCGGAGACGGAAGCAGCAGCAGTAGCACAGCCGGACTAGACCGATGCAGCGTGTGCTCGACCTGCCCGCTTTCTACTATGTGGCCGGTTCGTCTGCGCTCGCTTCGGTGGCCATGGGCAGCGTCATGGGCTACTCGGCACCGGCGCTGGCCAGCATGGCGGCCGGCGGCATCCACATGACGCGCTCCCAGGAGACTTGGTTCGGCTCGGTGCTCGCCGTGGGCGCCCTCGTGGGCAGCCTGGTGAGCGGCTTCCTCATTGAGCGCTTCGGACACGTGCGGCCCATCCAGCTCTCGTCGCTGGGGTTCGTGGGCGGCTGCCTCTGCATCGCGCTGTGCGACGCCAGCCTGCCGTGGATGTTTGCGGGCCGCGTGCTCACGGGCTTCTGCTGTGGCCTCGTCTCGCTCGCGGTTCCCGTGTTTGTGACCGAGATCAGCCCGCCCCACGTTCGCGGCCTCCTGGGCTCCGGCGTCCAGTTGGCCATCACACTGGGCGTGCTGGCCGTGTTCGTGGGCGGCAAGTGGCTCGACTGGCTGTCGCTCGCACTGCTGTGCACCGTGTGCCCCGTGGTCATGGCCGTCGCTATGGCGTTCGCCGTCGAGTCCCCCCGTTGGCTTGTGGCCCACGGCCGACGCGACAAGGCGCTCGAAGCTCTGCGATTTCTGTACGGCCCAAAGTTCTGCGCCGAGGCTGAGTGCCTGGCCATCGAGGCCAGCTTGCTGCATCAGCCGGCTACCTTCAGAGACCTGCTGCAGCGCAGCTTCTCGCTGCCGCTCGCCTACACGCTCCTGCTGATGTTTTTCCAGCAGTTCTGCGGCATCAATGTTATCACTTTCTACGCGGTCAAGATATTCGAGTCGTCCGGTTCGGAGATCTCGGCCGCCGACTGCACGATTATGCTGGGCGTGGTACAAGTAATCTCGTCGCTCGCAGCGTCGCTGCTCATCGACCGCGCGGGTCGCCGCAGCCTGATGCTTGTCTCGTCTCTAGTTGTGACGGCCAGCCTGACGGTGTTGGGCTTTTTCTACTACTACAAGGACGTGGACAGTAGAGAATTTCGCCATCGGTATCGGTACGTGCCACTTGCGTCACTCACGGCGTATATTGCCGCCTTCTGCCTCGGCATCGGCCCGGTACCCTGGGTCGTTATGGGTGAGATTCTATCACCCAGAGCCCGCGGTTTCTCCACCGGCGTCAGCACAGCCTTCTGTTTCTTCTGCGAGTTCCTTATCACCAAGGAGTTCCATGACCTCGTCCGCCTGTTCAACTTTTCCGGTCTCTTCTGGATGTTCGCTTTGGTCACTGTTGTGCAGCTTATCTTCGTCTACACGTGCATTCCAGAGACCAAAGGAAAGTCTCTCGAAGACATCAGTCAGATATTCGAGAGCGTCCCCGAGTTCGGCTCCAGTGCCACTGAATTGCATCCAGTTCCGACTACGCCTTCTTTCGAGGGTGTCACGGGGTAGGGAAGGCGGCTGGTCCCTGTGTATGCAGCTGGCACGTGGCAAGCTTGGGCTGGCATGCATTTATCCTAGCACTGAGGCTGCCTGGACCAGAAAGTCGTGGCCTATAATGACTGCATTGAGCCAGAGACCTCCTTGCGACACGTGCGGAGTATGTGGTCCTAGCAGGATTGCAACATGGCATACAATGTCGAATTAAATCTGTGCTAGCTTTATTAATAAAGACGTGACACAGACGTGCCATGCAGAGCTAAACAAGTTTCGACCTTTTATGCTATATTTCTGCTGTGTGGTCTTCAAATGCTATAACTCCGAGTGTAAATTAATGTTTAAGCCGTATCTAAAGAGGCAGTTGCTGTGCCATAGGCTTCTCGATTTTCAACCACGTGTATTTATTTCCGCTGTGGATTATTCACTCTGAGGCCAAACGCTATTACAAGAAATACCACGAGCGAAATGACACAGTGCCAACCACGAGATTTGAGCTAGTCTCTGTATTTCTAATTCCACAACGTGCATTACTACAACATACAGAAAGGCAGTTGCGTATGACAAAGGAGGTACAATTTATTTATCCAGATAACATTTTGCTTTCCCTCATATCACAAGAAAATTATATATATAACCCTATAAACCTAGACACAGTAAGGGTAAAAACAGACGAATTCAATCTGGTGCCCGCAAAGAAATACGCACATCAGGAAGATGAAGATAACATAGAGGTAACGAATGAAGCCGTAACTAGGCTGACTTCAGAAGCAGCACGTGAAGTGGGAGATAAAGCACCAAGGCAACCCCTAGTGTAAACTCTCCCGTGTAACAAAGGACAGAATAATGAAACGACAAAGCATGAAAGGGTCCTCCTAAGGGGATCAGATAGAATTCGCTGAACTGTCAAAACTGATCAAAGAGAAGAAAGTAAGGGACATTCGAAATTATAACGTGGGAAAGATTGAGGAAGCATTAAAAATGGCCGCAGCATGAAATCAGTGAGAAGAAAACGTGGCGTAGGGCAAGGCAAGATGTATGCACTGACAGATAAGCAATATGTCACCAGCAATTTCGATGATGTAGTGAAAACAGCAGAAGATTCTATACTGACCTGTGCAGCACCAAGAGAAGCCATGCTACCTTCATTCAACGTCGTGAATAACAGTATACAGATGCTCCTTCTATAACTAGCGATGAAATTAGAAGGTATTTGCAATGACATGACCCGGGAAAAAGCGCCAGAAGTCGATGGAATGACAGCAGATTTAATCAAAGGTAGAGGAGATATGCTTGAAATGCTTGTGACCCTTCATACGAAATGCCTCAGGACTTCAAGTGTACCAGAGAGCTGGAAGAATGTCAACATTATACTAATCCATGAGAAGAAAGACGTTAAAGAACTGAAGAATTGTAGGCCCATTAGCTTGGTTTCAGTATTGTGTAACGTATTCAGCGAGACAATTTCCAATATAATCATGGACAACAATTGGCTTCAGTCAACTAAGAGAACAGGCTGGCTTCAAAAAGGGATGTTTTATCTGTGGAGTACAATCAACCTCCCTATATGGCTTTCTTAGATTATGAAAAGGCATTTGATTCAGTATAGATGTAAGCAATCAAAGAGGCATTGCGTAATCAAGGACTACAGGAGGCATACACGAATATCTTGGGAAATATCTACAAAGATTCCACAGCTATGTTGGTTCTCCATAAGGAAAGTAGAAAGTTACCTATCAAGGAATATTACAGGCAAGAAGACACAATCTCTCTAATGCTATTCACTGCAAGGGTAGAAGAAGTATTCAAGCCATCGGATTGGGAAGGCATAGGAGTGAGAATCAACAGCGAATATCTCAACAACCTTCGGTTTGCAGATAAAATTGTTCTGTTCAGCAACACTGGGGATGAATTACAACAAATGATCGAGGACCTCTACCGAAAAAGTGCAAGAGTAGGGTTAAAGGTTAATGTGCAGAAGACAAAGATAACGTTCAATAGCATGGCAAGGGAACAAGAATTCAAGATCGCAAGTCAGCCTCTAGAGTCTGTACAGGAGTACCTTTATCAAGGTCAATTACTCACAGGGTACTGATAATGAGAAGGAAATATACAGAGCAAAAATGAGTTGCAGTGAATACCCAACCAACATATTTATAACTGCTGGCATCTTCCCCCGTAGTGGGTGAGCGCAGTTATACGAGGAAAAAGCACACAAGTCAGAATTCACTGTATAAAAGAATGCTTCTGTCGCACTATATGGCATCAGCAGAGGGAATCGCTGAAGTCTGCTGTCTTTTTAAAAACTATATGTTTTGGATTGTGTAGTATGTAACTTGCAAAACCCTGGAAAGATATTGTAGCCTTGGATGGTCATAAAGTGCTGCAGGATTGTTATGTGCTGCTTGCCACCATCTCCTTACTGGAGCAGTAGTCTCGGCTCATTACAAAATGCAGTGTGTGTCCTTTTTTACTTCTAATACTGTTTTTTAAAGCCTACAACATTAAATTGCGTCACTACAAATAGATTATCTGCTAAAGCGGGCGTCATTTACGAGAAGAGCCAAAGTAATACATTCACTAATTAAATTATTTGCAGTAATTGACTTTGTAGTTACAAACTTCATGGCACGTATCTATATTGGAAAAGTTGAAGGGAATCGTCATAAAAGTATAGTTTCGTGTTTCTTCATTTCAAAATGGTCATGTAGATGGAATTAAATTGGGCCCAATTATTCGTTCAATTTACCTGAATACGCACGCGGCACCGCGAAGTGCATCCCCTCTGTGACGTAATAGGGCGAGGTTAAATGAAGTTTCGGCATACTTCGCCCTTGCTGCTGAAGTGACTATGCGTTTAATCGAGACTCGTACACAGCGCCAATCGAAATTCGGAATAAGATCACAATAAGAGGGAAGTGCGGCGGACCGATTCACTGATACTATATTTAAGGGGGCCCTGAAACGCATGTCTAGCTAATCATAAAGTTATATCACTATTTAATTGCGTCGCGTCGAGAACCTCCTGCGCAAAAATATTTCGTATCCTTTAAGGAGAAGCGAAGATAGACGTAGTTATCGGACTGATCAGCAGCTTTCTGTCATACCGGTACATATCGGTAAACATATCGAGAAGCATATCGGTAAAGAGCGGACACTCCCATAGGGCCCTGTGGTCGAGCTATAGCACTGCCGCCAGCGCCCCGAGCGGCTGGTCAGAACGCTAATTTTGCCTTCCGAGTTCTTGGACGCGTGGTTTAGCTCTGTTTTGGTTTCGATTACGATAGCTTTGCTTTCGATTCTCGTCTTTCTTTGGCTAGTAAAATGTTCAACTACATTGTCCATAGTGGAGCGCAAAAGCTTTAATATTTCATTTTTAAGCATGGCGTACATACAGACGTAATAAACTCGCGGATCGCAACCTCTTTTACTGGAAAGACCGCCGAGCTTCTAAAAGAACCTAAGCAAGACTGACTTAGATCATGTAGAATGGAAAAATAATGCGATCAGAGCTGTATTTCAATCTTGTGCCGTTTTTGAATAGCTTTTCTCAGCTTATTTATTTATTTGTTTATTTATTTGGTTAGATACCTTCAGCGTCAGAGGGCATTACAGAAGGGAATGGATTGCATGAAAAACATATGTATATAACACAGCTGCACACAATAGGAAGCAGTGGTTCCATAAAAAACTTTATTTTTTCTTGATTACATTGTAAATTGCACAGAAAGAAATACTGCATCACACACTTCATGCACAGACTGAGGCACAGACACAGACGAAAGATGCAGACCACATCAAGAATGTTTTAACCATGACAAGCAACGTGTCACGTAAAACTGGAACTTGCGAACCGACCCAGGCGCCTGCATCGTGCATATTTTTCTTTTCATTCGCAAGCTTGCCTTTAGGCATAATACAAACGCTTTAAAGGTACACGAGCAGATTCGGCTCGTGCAAAAAATCTAGCAGTGAACGATGGTGTGGTGCATCAACCCAGTGTTCAAGGTCGGGTGGACGGCCAGGCCGGAGGCCTGTTGCCTTGAGGTGGCGGAGAGGGCTTAGATGAAGTCCTGGGCACGTCCATGGTAGGTGTGTCTCTGTCACACTTTCGATTTTTGTGTCATAAAATGGGCACGATGCTCCGTAATGACCATGGTACTGTTGTGGCCAGAGAGCGGTAACAGATGAGGTGAGCGCGACCCCGACACGTAGCCTTTTTAACCTAACCTAACCTAACCACCTCTCGGCGGGTTAACCCACCAGGGAGGTCTGACCCACAAGGAGGTATAAGAGCTCGTGTGGTACGTCGGAGGTTTTCCTTTTCCCGGATCGGGCATCCGAGGGTGTCTTAAGGAAAATGCGGAGGCGGGTACGTTGTAATCCGTGGGTGGGTTGCCAAATCTGCTTCGAGGAGACCCGGCAGGGGTGCTCGAGGCACCCACTCGGCGCGTATCAGGGTATTCGTAGGGGCAGCAAGACAGTGAATGCTGTCTGAGAGTAGAGTGGAACGAGATACCCTACGTATGTCGTGGATGGCTTGAGGGGGGGGGGGGGGGGCAGGATCGGGAGCATACGAGCATGCCTGGCCTTCCTCTGGTATCAATGGACACATGAGAGCTGTGTGAATAATTGTTCCTTAACACTGGCATCAATGTATGCTACAAGAGTTGCATCGGCTCTTATCATCAGCGCGACGAAGGCGGGAAATTTGGGCATTCGCCTGGCGAGGAACCGGGCTACACAGACGACCAAGAGGCTTATTGCCACCTAATTGTACCCTATTCCACGAAGGTGGATTGTCTATTTCGTGTCCCATGTACCAGGCCAGTGAAGCAGCCGAGCAGAAATTTTATGGCTTTAGAGCGCGCCCACATCGACGTTGGTACACGAGTTCGTCGATAGTGTTGAGTTGGGACTCGGCCTGTAGGGTTGGCAATTGAGTGAGACGTGTTAGTCCGTTATGGCACGCATGGCTCAGTGATTAATGGCCTCAAGGTGAGCCTATTCTGCCTTCGTGAGATGATGAAACGGTTCTGTAGACGAGTTGTGGTTGCAATTCAGAACGGACAAGAAGGCGAGCCATGTTGGTGCTCGCTCCACCAGACTTTTTCGCAATCCGACGTATCAACTGCATCGTTTCTGCGGCCTGTTGCTTTGAATTCTTTACCCATCGTCCCCCAGATCCGTAGGAATCCATTTCAAGGCCGAGTACACGGAGAGTTGAAGCCATGTGTCGTGGTTGCTAATCCAGAATTAACTGGAGAGGCCGGAGTGCCAGTAGACGGCGCCCATACTTGTTCGCTACTGACATGTACGTCGTCTTGTCCTTGGAAATTTCAAGCCCTGTCTGAGCCCACCAGTTGTGAGTTCCTTTAGGGCCTCTTGGAGCTCTTGCTCTTGGTAGCAGATTTCAGGATAAACTGACTACACAGTGATGTCATATCTGCATACATAATGTAGTGTGCTTTATATATCGTCGCTAGCTTCCCAGCTAGTGGTAGGAGGGCAATGTTCAAAAGGACTGGTGCGAGCACAGATCCTTGTGGGACACCCTGATGTGCGGCGAACTGACCTGCTGCTTGGCCAGCCAGGTGAATGGAGAAGGTGCGAGCGCGCAGGAAGGCTTCGACGAATGTGCAGACAAGGCTAGGGAACTGAAGCCAATGGAGAATTCTAACAATTGCTTCGAGACTCACATGGTCATACGCTCTGCGAATATACATTGACAGATGAGTATGCCACAAATGCTGGGATGGGTGGCTGGCCGTTGAATTCTTGAAGCAGTAGAGCCCAAACACGCAGCTTCCCATATCTTAGACGCTGGCGCAGCTCTCTCACCTTCCCAGCGATGCCGCGGCAGTTCCTCTGTAAAATGCCTTCTGCCGCGGCAGTTCCACTGTAAGATGCCTTCTGGTACACTTGAAGACGTAGCAGCCATCACAGGTTAAGATTGGCCAGTAGAACCGAGGTGAGATGCTGGAGCTGCTGCGCGACGAAGCGCAAGAGTTGTTGGGGTGATAGATGTTTCGACATAGATGCCGGGTTAGCCATATGAGCAGGATTAGACGTCGACGACGAACGCGACGACCGCGCTCCGTCATGACGACGCCAGAGCACTGTACGGCATTCCTTGAGACGTTGGATTTCCTTTTCAAGGGTGGCCAGTCGACCGTCGATCTCGAACTCTTCGTTCGCCAAGGGAGGCAGCGTGTCTTCTATTGATTGTGATGCCCGTTGTGGTCGTGAAGTTGCCGACCTAACATCTGCGCTAAATGTAAGAGTGGCAGCATCACTTGTCGCTGTACTTGCTATTGTCACCTAGCTAGCATCTTCTTCCAGCGAGGCCAGAACGGCATAACGGTTGTACACAGGGACTTGTTTCATTGATAGATCTCGAGGGGTCCATGCTGGCTGTCGAGAACGGCGTTGTCGAGCTTTCTTAGTGGCCTTCAACTTCGTAGGGCACGTCGTGGAAGTGATGTCATGATCGTTTGTTTGGCATAGCCCGCATCTAAGCGATGCTGATGTTTCAGGCGCCATGGTGTCGTCCTTGGGTAGGTAGGGGCAGGATGACTTCATGCGTCCCTGTCCAAAGCAAGAGTAGCAATACACGACGGAAAGCTTGAACGGACGCGGGCGCAGCACGCAGCCGTAATACAGGATAGGTTCAGGTGGGGAGTAAGGACCTTGAAACGTGATTAGGCATGTACGACCGCTGCCTAGGTAGCGAGCAGCCACGACCTTGTGTATGGGACACGATAGTTCCCAGGAGCCTTTCGGTTTCTTCGTCTTGGTCAATGCCATTAACTACGTAGCGCCTTAAATCAGTACCACTGGCGAAGTACACCTGAACTGGAAGGACACATTCTTCAGAGTTGTATCTGCTGCAGTTCTTGGAGCTGATAAACTAGTGCCATAGCAGGCACCCATACTGAAACTGTATTGGTAGGTTTGTGTAGAGCTAAACTTTAGGGGGGGGGGGGGGAATCTGGAAATCTCGAGGCAGGTGTCCAGGGCTGCTTAAAAGATACGGTTGGGCAGAGTGGGTATGTCATATCACAAGGCTTGATTACCAGTTTTTACAACGATGTCGGTGGCGACACCGGAGACGTATGTGTCGGTCGTGAAGGCAGGCCTTGGGATGAGCGAGGTATTTTTGGCGCTGCTGGAGCTACATTTTGTTCCGATGGAAGGCCAGTAGCTTCCGTCGTTCTCTGGCCGAGGTGTGCACCGTGACAGCAGGGCTGTTGCGCTCCATGCTGGTGATATCCATTCTCAGAATACCGCCTTCGCACGTTGCACTTGTCCCCGCGAAGGAGAAGTACCTGACTTGGATGGCAGTTGCATCGGTAATGTTCTGCTCCTTCGACGCAGCGGACAGCAGCTTGGATGCTCTGTGCCGACGCGGCGAGTGCCGCGGGGGCACTCGCACTCGCGAAACCGCTCAAAACTCGGGCTGGACGACGCAGCAGGAGGGTGTAGATGCCGAGGGACCTTGCATATTGGTGCCAATATGGATTAATATAAACCGCCAAAGCGGTCCATAAACAACAGGGTTCCAGTAGCGGGCAAAAACCAGCAAACGAGGTGAAAATCCGGAGCTACGGAAAAACACGTCCGAGCAGAACGAGCGCTGGAAACGCCCTTATCGTGCATATACGGTGAGGTAAATAGACTTCACAAAATGATCCCAAGTGCGCATTACATTGCTTGAGCCGTGCCAAATGAATGTTTGTGTGACGGTGCTGGTGAGCCACAGATAACAAATTCTGTGCTTTAAACCGAAAGTGAACGCTCGAGATGATGGGTAAAGAGGGTGATAGCAACAACGTAGACAATGTCGTTGGAAAACTGGGCGCGCGCGGGAGTTTTCGCACAAAATTTTGAAGTCGATGATGGACGCCGTATTGAGAGACTGCAGCTTAATTTCGACCACTTGGGGTTCTTGACCGAAATTTATTTTCAGTTGCTTGTAAATTTTCGATATCTGAAAAAACAAATGGGGCCAAACTTTCCCTTTCTAAATTTCGGGCTCAAGCGCGCCGCCAATATGCCAGTGTCACGTCACCGATTCCAATGTATTCTTGTATTTACAGCGTATGTGTGACAAAAAAAAAAGAAGTTATCTAAACTTATCACAAAGTTATCAGAAAAGTTATCTGAAACTTTGATCTCCCTCAACCCCCCCCCCCCTTTTTTTTTCAATTCTTCGTGTATTTTCGTCACTTGATCAGGGCCGGCGTATCCCTCCGCATGTTTCATGAATGTTCCGACTAGCAATCGAAACCTAAATTTATTCGCGCAAGTTATATGCAGTGTTTCCGCACTGCAAACTTGCAGCAGTGCAATCACGCTAGTTTTAACGAAGCGTACGTGTGCTGTGATAGCGTGCTGTCATCGTGACCGCTTGTGATCATGAGTTTATAGTGATACTAACCTTACTGTTTCTTTTTCAATGCATACAGAAATAGGGTTGAAAATGATGAAATAGGGGGAAAAATCCTCTCTATATACTCTCTTATTTTTACACGTCCCCACCCCAATCCCCAGTGAAGGGACGTAGCAACCAGTATTTTCACGCGAACGAGGGATGAAGCAATGAAGGCTATTTACATTGTATATTTACAAAAATAACGGCAGTGCTGGCCACTTTAGCCGACAGCTCGAGACTCAGGAGCACCGTTTTCGTCGGGGCGCCCGCGCGCATGGTCCAAAAGACGCACGCAGTATGCATGTACAGTCGAGCGCGATTTGAAGGTTATCGCTTACATAAAGAAATTTCAACAAGAGCGGACACTCCCATAGAGCCCAGCGGCCGAATTGACTGTAGCACACCAAGCAGATGTTGACTTCTTCCGGTTTCGGTTTTGGGCGCGCGCGTTTTGAACACCAGTTGGTACACGCTGCGCCGGCTCTGCTGCTCGGCGCGGCATTTATTATTTTTTTTTCGCTTCTGCTGAACCTCGCGTGGCCGTGGCGGGGAATCGTTTCATTATGAAGTAGAAATGATTGCGATTAATCTTTACAAGACTGCGCCGTATCTGTCAGCTGCAATTTCATAAAGAAAATGAAAGACGTCTTCTGAAATGATGAAATGTTTATTTTGCTCTATATAAATGCTCGTTCCGGGCTTCTGCATTCATCCAAAGTTGTAGCACCAGCTAAGCAGCAGTCGTTGCCGTACGATGCTCCACCGGATGCCATCAGCTGAAAGAAAGTACATTACAAGCATGTATCATTTCGGTATATTGACCTGACAGGAGTATTGCCTGTAGAGGCGAAACGTGCGTAAGTGGTGAATGAGCGGCATTACAGATAAATTAACTTTTACGTACATTTCGCAGCAAAGACTCCTCCCAAATGGCATAAAATCTGAACATCCGATTTTCAAGCACCCCTCCTTTCCCGGGCATTTCCTCCACTTTAAGTGCCCAAATACACGGGTGACTGCGCGTTTCCAAAACAACTTGGCCTCAGTCGACACGATGGTACGCGAAGTACACAAAGGTGGCTACAACACAGGCTCAGCCAGACCATGTTACACGCTCGCAGAATGCCTTCTAATCGCACTCAAGTCAGACTCGTGGGTGCAAAGCCTGTTTTCAGTCGCTCAGAATACATAAATGTCATGTTCTTGAGCTCCTCCGTGTTATCTTTTACGCGTCCTGCCGTCGCATGCAACACTCCCGTGTTATCACTCTGGGCAATCCCTCGTCGCGTTTTCGAGAAGCGCGAGTACCGAAATAAGGTATATATGTTGTTGCAGGGCTAGAAAATGCGTCACAAACTTGTCCCACTAAACTTCAGTACACGCAAAACTCACTATGGCCGGCTTGCTTTTTTGCTAACAGCTTCACAACCCCAGGCGCGGCGAGCAAGCCTCAAGATATCCCAAAAAGTTGCCAAATAAATCACAATACTTTTTCGGGTCAGAGAATGCGTCACGAACTTCTACCAGTAAGATTCAGTAGACGCGAAACTAACTGCGGCACACAGCCGAGCTGCTTTTCGCTAACTGCGTCAATAAGCCGGGCGCGGCAACCGTGCTTCTAAACTACCCCAAATATAACGACGTTAGTTACAATAATGTTGCGGGCCACAGAATGCGCGGCTGAGCACGAGGTCGCGGGATCGAATCCCGGCCACGGCGGCCGCATTTCGATGGGGGCGAAGTGCGAAAACACCCGTGTACGTAGATTTAGGTGCACGTTAAAGAACCCCAGGTGGTCAAAATTTCCGGAGTCCCCCACTACGGCGTGCCTCATAATCAGAAAGTGGTTTTGGCACGTAAAACCCCATTTATTTTTTTTTTTTTTTTTTTTTTACAGAATGCGCGAAACCTTGTCTGTCTTAGGCGCTAAGACGTAGTACACGCATGCACAGGGTCGTTCAAAATATGTGCGAACGCGGCGAAGCGTGGCCGCGCTCAGCGGAGCGTCAGCGCATCCGGCGCGGTCGCGCATTGAAACAATGTGGCGCAGGCGCACAGGGGTCTGGAGGCGGTGCTTTCTGTCGTCTGCTACAGTGCTGAAGCGCACCGTGCTTGCTTTGCTGGGAAGCGCACCTAACTCTGTGCTGGCAGTGCCCAGACGTGCCGAGATGGCACTATCGCATTTTACTGATTGCAGCGCGTTGTTCAGTCCTATGGAAGGGTATGAATTGGCCGAGGGAGTTAGCTTGGGCACGGCAATCTCTTATCCGCTGGCGCGGCTGATAAGCTGTTGCAAATAAGTGCCAAGCTAAGCGACTGCTCTGTACTAGTGAATGATTCTCGGATGATTTGTCAAAGCACGATCCACAGCACATTCTTTATGTTCATCGACTTACGAACGTCAAGCTATCAGTTTTAAAAGTAGTGATGTCACTTCTTTCTTGCTTATTTCTTATGCTGCCTCAGTAATAAAAGCGGTGTAACAGTCTAGTAGTGTTCATTTTTCGCCGAACCTTGGTATAGCAAGCGATGTCTCGTGTTCCGGAGTGGGAAAGATGGCGAATCGTAGCGCTAAGCCTCCAAGCATACTTTCAGAGGAGGATATCGATGCTAACAAATCGGCCACTTTCGACCGTGAGCCGGATCGTTCGGGCATACCGAAAGGAGCGAAGAATCAAGGATCATCCGCGGACAGGCCGTCCCAAGGTCACCAATGAAGACGACGACATGAACATCGTTGCGGCCGCTGTGGACAAGCCCACTGCCAGTGCGACTGAAATTAAGAACACTGTCGGGCTTGTGGGTGTGTCGAACGCAACCGTGAAGCGTCGCCTGCGCGCGGCTGGCCTCAGGTCAAGATCAGCTGCACAGAAGCCACTTGTGAGCGTGAAGAACAAGGGGACGCGCCTGGCATTTGCCCCAAGTCATGAGCAATGGACAGAGGAGCACTTGGGAAAGGTCGTCTTTACTGACGAATCTGCTTTCACGACCAGATGGGACCAGTGTAAGCGAGTCTGGCGGCCTGAAAACTGCCGGTAAGTGTAATCATTTAAGCAATTGTATCTAAAATGAAGGATCATTTTAGGCACTAGTATTTAGTGTTATTAAGCTTTAAACGTTAATATGCTTGTTCTAACAAGTATCGAGAATAATTTTTGCAGTGGCCTAACAACTGCAGTTTTGCAAAGCGCGTACATTAAGCAAAATGTCATGTTAAACTTCGACAAAAATAAAGAAATTATCTAATATAACGGCAAAGCTATAATCAGTGACGAACGCTGCAACCATAATAACTGGAGTTTGAGTTTGTGTCAGTTACGGCTGAAATCTATTAGCATCGAATGTTAAAAGCTGGCGCAACCATTTAAATTGCGCAGAGCATATTGTTCAACAAGAAATATGGGAATGAGGAAAAAGTGACTGTAGCATCTACTAATATTAGGAATACGTTAGCGGGAGAGGAGGCTGCTATTGCCCTAGCGTGCGTCAGTACCAAAGCCAAGATCATCTTGTGAACAGCTGCCTTACTGTCGGACAACTTTTGTAAGGGGGTGGTCTCCAGTCAAGCCGCCAAATTACTAAGATGTCCCTCAAGCAGGGAGGTCTCCCTCATATGGGTTCCTGCTCATGAGGGCATTCCGGGGGATGAGGCTGCTCACAGCCTCGCTCGAGAATGATGCATCCGAGCTGATCTGGAAGTGCCCCTGAGTGGGAATAAAGACCCTCGCATGACGTATGAAGAAAAAACCGAAACACCTAGACTGGATAGGAGAACACTCACTTCGGAATAGGTCACTCACTCTAAGGGAGTGCAGGGCCTGGAGGAGGCTTCAGGTCAGCAGATTCTTTCCGTACTCTATACTGCACGAGGAAGACACTGGGAAGCCTGAGTTCTGCAATAGCTCCCACAGAATGACTTCACAAAATCACTTAATTTGGGAGTGCCAGGATTTTCCTGGGGCTAAATCACAAAACATCCCAGACCTTGCCACCTGGGAAGAGCTGATCCAGAGCCAGGACCCGGATCAGCAAAGACTCATCATCGGTCAGGCGGAGATAGCTTACTATAAGACTGTCTCCGCGGTCTCCGGTGCTGAGAGCAGGCTGGGAGCCACCCCCTTCTAATTGCTGCCCCCCGACCGTGAGGCCCCATTATGACGGAAATAAAGTTCATTCATTCATTCATCCATCAATAAATAGGTGCCGATAGAGAGCCAATTTTTACACTGTGGCATACGTAGGAATCATGCTTTCCCTCAGTCTCGGAATATTTGATGATCCCTCAAAACAATTGAATTCATAAAAGAATGGCCTCGTTCGCAATTTTTTGTATGATTGTGTTAGGTTACCCGGTAATGACCTTTAGACAATCCTAAAAGATAGTACTTGATAATTTTGTTCCTTCTAGCTTGCCGGTTGCACCTGCATTTTTTACCAACGCTAACAATTTTTTTTCGTTTTCTGCAGGTATATGCCTGAGTACATGCAGCAAGTCGCTGCCAGCGGCCGGTCCGCTGTGAATGTTTGGGGCGCTGTGGCCGCCGAAGGCCTGGGACCCCTGGTTCGCCTTGAGAGCCGCTTCAATGGAGAGGCCTACTGCTCAATCCTGGACGATGTGCTCTTCCCGTACTTTCTAGGAGGACCATTTCCGGACAGCGACTTCATGCTGCAGCATGATAACTCACCAATACAAAAATCGAAAAGAGTTGCTGCATTTCTTGAGCTCCGCGATATCGCAGTGCTGGAATGACCTGCTCAGTCTCGTGACCTAAATATTATTGAGAACGTTTGGGGCATTATGAAGAGTGCTATGACCGGCCGACAGCTGCACGGCCTCTCAGCGGACGCACTATGGATTGTTGTTCATGAGGAGTGGGAGCGGCTGTGGTCCAATGCGAGCCTTTGTAGATCCCTATACAGGTCCCTCCAGAACAGGATGAAAGCCGTCATAAACGCACGAGGCGAACCGACCTGCTACTGACCTTGGTCATGGAACTCGTTGAAGAGCAGCACATACGAGAAAATAAAACTCCACGATTGAGCAAACCCTCAACGGACTGGGTGGATAATTAATTTTATTTCATACAATCAGTTTTGCGTTCTCAGTTAGATGCTTTATCTTGACGTCAATTTTTTTTTGTCCATGAAAGGATACCTGGTGTGCGGGGTTGTAGTTCTCCCGCCAGTTGTCGGCTCTGATAGATGGTTGCTTGTTTCGTCGTGTTGGCGATTTTTAAATGCGTAATGTATTCCTACTATGTGTAAAATGTCCTATGAAGAGCACCGGCACCTTTGGCGTCTATAGCAGGATACAATCTAAACTTTTGACGCGCTATGAACCCAACTGTGTGCAAACTGAATGCGCACATTTTTCTGGAAGCGTGAGGCACGTAGGATGTTTTTCTGTCTTATGACGAAAGTAGTAAATAATATTTCCGGACACACTGCGTAGGGTTCAGGGTAAACTAAGTGAAAAAGAAAGATGGCAGCAGTAATTCAAAGGCAACCGGTGCAATGCTTGAGTGCGAGCCTTAGTTCGCTATGCAGAGTAGGGTTGCGAGTAGGGTTTTTCATCGTTTACATTTTGATACAGCAATATTCAGCCACGTAAGAGAGAGCATCGCTTTTGTAATACGATGTGTAATGCGCTTCTTTGAAATTGCAATTCATTTCACTCTCTTTTGATTGTTTACTTAATAATTCTTGGCATTTGAGAGTTCCATTTCTATGTGTTCTCGCATTTTGTAAGTTTTCACATCCCCGCAAAATATTGGCACCTGGTATTTTAATCTGCAAAACTAAGCAATCTCGTGATGGAGAACTAAAAAAATTTCTTTTCGACGCGATGAACTTGACTGTGAAACGGTACAAAAAAAAACTGCTAACAGTATATATCAGTGGGTATTGTGTAAACCCAGTTCGAGAAATTTATCCGTACTGGTATTGATCGGCAATCCTATGGCACGTTTGTACGCCTTGCGGATGAGGCGGTCTAGTTTAGTTCGTTCGGCCACCTGCCACTTGAGGTAGGAGGCGACGTACTTTATGTGACTGGTTACGAACGCCTGTACCAGGCGGATCGTATTGCTTTCTTTCATTCCGCTATGTCTGTTCGTGATACGTATCAGTAACCGGATCGTTTCATTGACCGCACGCTCTAGTCTGCGTACGGTGTCGCCGTTGTGGCCGTTGGCCGACAGGTGCAAGCCCAGTACCCTAATTTGGTGAACATGCGGGATGATGGTGCCGTCAGATGTGACTGCTCTAATTTCGCTGTCGGCGTGCTCGGCTGCGGAATCGGAGCTCCTGGGTTTGCGACCCCTGCGCGTGGGTCTGTAAAGCAGGAGCTCCAATTTGGCCGCGGAACATTCGAGGCCCGTGTCACGTAGATACTCCTGCACCGCGTCGACAGCCGCCTGTAAGGTTTGCTCTACGTGGCCGTCATTTCCCTCAGCAACCCAGAGCGTAATGTCGTCGGCGTACAAGCTGTGGTGGAGGCCTTCTATCTCTGCCAGTTTCTGAGGTAATCCGAGAAGCACGACGTTAAAGAGCATGGGCGAGATGACAGAGCCCTGCGGTGTGCCCGTGCAACCTATGTCTATGTCTTGCGATTCCAGTCCGCCGATCACTATGCGGGCATGGCGACCCGTAAGGAAGTCCCGTACGTAGTCGTACGTTCTCTAGCCCAGTCCCAATGCTCGTATGCTTTCAAGTATCGCAGCATGTTTTACGTTGTCGAACGCCTTTTTGAGGTCAAGACCGAGTATTGCTTTTGTGGATCGCGTGGGATTGTCTGCGATGTGGTGTTCGAGTTGAATCATGACGTCCTGCGTAGAAAGGCCACGACGGAACCCCAGCATCGTGTGCGGCAGCATGTCTCGGTCCTAGAGGTAGTTGGTAAGGCGAGTGAGAACCGCGTGTTCCATGACCTTGCCGACGCAGGACGTCAGGGATATTGGTCGAAGATTGTCGATTTGTACCCGTTTGCACGGTTTGGGGATCATAATTATGCGCGCCGTTTTCCACGAGCTCGGTATCGTGCCGGCATTCCAGCACACGTTAATGTAATCCGTCAGCCGTTCTATCGACTCGTCGTCCAAGTTGCGGAGCGTTTTATTGGTTACGCCGTCCGGGCCCGACGCCGCTTTTCTGTTGAGCTTGTGCAGTACCGCCCTCACCTCTGCTACGCTAAAGTCTTCATCTAGCTGCACGTTACTCTTCCCCGCGTACGCCGGATGCGCGACGGAGCTAGTTGCCTTGACGTAACGGGTTCGCACGGCTTCTAGAAAGTCCGCGGACGTGCCTTCGTAGTCGCGTACTAGCTTGTTAATCTTATGCGCGTGCGCTGATTTGGTCTCCTCAGGATCCAAGAGATGCCGGAGGAGGTGCCATGTCTTGGCCATTCCTAGCTGATTTTCCATACCGTTGCACGTCTCCTCCCATTGCGTTTTGCATACCTGCAATGCGTGGACTTCTATGTCTCTGTTTAGCCGTGCTATGCGTCTGCGTAGCGTTCGATTGTGTCGTTGACGCTTCCACCTGTCCTGTAAGCTGCGCTTGGCTTCCCACATGTGTAGGAGTTTACTATCTATCACCTCTAGGTGTGCTTCCTGCGGTACTTCCCGCGTTGCCGCTTCGACGTCCCTCCTGAGCGTCGCGGTCCAGCTCTCGATGTCGTCGATAGCATCGCTGCCGCGATTATGCTCCTTCCGGGCTTTGCGAAACGCCTCCCATTCTACCAGCCGATAGTGGTTGCCCTTGGTGCCGTCCCGATCACCGTGGTGATGGTAGTGCGGTCCCACATCGACCTGGATCTCGATCACCGAATGATCGCTACCCAAGTCCTCCTGGGTGTTATGCCACCGCGCGCCAGCGACGTTCTTCGTAAACGTAAGGTCGGGCGAAGTGTCCGCACATACGCTGTTGCCCTTGCGTGTGGGCGCGGAAGGGTCCGTAACGAGCTCCAGCCCCTCATTCTGCGCGTCTTCCCACAGGCGCTTACCCTTCGGCGTTTCGTACTTGTACCCCACGCCGCGTGAGGCGCGTTGAAATCACCCGCGATGATTAAGGGCCTGTCGCCGGCTGCTTCGCTCGCCTTTCGCAGTAACGTGCTAAAGCGGTGTTTGCCTTTAGGTCTACTGTACACGTTCAATACAAACAGACCGCGCCCTTTTGTCGGAATAAACTCAGTCAGTACGTGCGGTATTCTAACGTTCTTGAGTTCGCGTTGCGCCACGGTGAGGTTGCGTCTCACTAGCGTTGCAGCGGCCGGCGGTGCTCCCGCGGTCACGGCCTCATCGATCGCTTTGTAACCGGCCAGCTTGACCGCGTCGTTGGTTTCTTGTAATAGGATTACGTCAGGCCGTTCCCGGTTGCGTAGGAATTGTTGAAGATGCCCCCGTTTCCTCCTGTACCCCCTGCAGTTCCACTGCCAGATTGTGAACGTGTTCTGTGTGTTACGCGGTCGTGTGCGTTGTGTTTGTGTGGTGTGTTGAGCCATCGTGACTTTCCGCATTATTATCTGCCGTCCGGCTGATCCTGCACCTCTTCGTCTGGTATCGGCCTAAGGTACGGTTTCCCAGTCGTCCGTACCGGGCGACCCGCTGCGCCCGGGAGCCGCATTTCAATATTGTCTATGCGCGATTGGAGCGTCGCAACCATTTGAGTGAGTTGTGCTATTGCACTGCTCAGCTGTTCGGTTTGCGCGGTTTGCTGAGCTATTGCGCGGTTCAGTTGCGTTGTTTGATGCGCTTGTTGCGTCATCATTGCGTCTACCTTGTCTTCGAGTCTGTCGACTCGCTCGCGGAGTTTCTGCTCGCTCGTTTGCAATGTGGTCTCGGTCTGTTGCGGGTCTAGCGCCTTGCGTTTAGTAGGAGCGGGTTGTGCGTCCTGCGCCTCCATAACTTCCTCCGCGCTCTCGACCGTTCGAGCAGCCGCGTCTGCGGCGACTGGTTTGGTAAGAGGAGGAGGAGAGGGGGTTGCTGGGGCCCCTTTTAACGTGGTAATTTCGTTCTTTAGCCTAGCATTTTCCTGCTGTAGTGTTTTGATGACGGATTCTAACTGATCCAGTCGCTTCTGTAACAGGCTTTCTGTTCCGTAGTTGCTACTCTGAGCGCTGCTGCTGCTTATAGTTGCTCCGGGGTTTCTATTAATGGCAGTCTCGGTTCGCGATAGCGGCGCACGAGGTGCGCCTCCGGAGGCGACCGCCGCCCAGCTCACCTGTGGGGGGTTGGATCCTCGTCCATCTTCTGCTGCAGCTGCATGGCTGGCACGGGCCGTCGACCTGCTGCGAGGCCTCACCGAGCGGGGGCGTGAGCCGGTGCGAGAGCGGGCTCGAGAACGAGTGCGGGAGCGAGTGCGGCTACGTGCACGGCTCTTCCTCGAGGCCGAGCGGCTGTCGGCGCTAGCTCGTCTCTGTGTGGGGCGTTGTCGGTAGCTCTCCTCTCTGCAGTCGTAGGTGCTGCTGCTGGCGTAAGCGGCCTCAGCCTCCTCGCGCATTCTGCGTGTCCATTGTCGTCGCTTGACTAGGTACGGCGTCTTGTACTTGGCTTTGCACTTGCGGTCCCCGGTAAGGTGACCCTTCCCGCACAGTTGGCACACCGGTTCGCACCGATGGTCGTCGGTTGGGTTGCTGCATCCGCACCCGCGGCACTTTTTGTCGTTCGGGTTGGGACACACGTCGGTCCTGTGTCCCAAACGACCGCACTCGTAGCACATGTCGATTTGTTTCTTGTAGAGAGAGCACCTCATCAACATCCCGCCGTAGTTCACGTAACGGGGCACGTAGTAGCCGTCAAAGAGGATGACCACGTTGCTCGTGTTCCCCATGCGCTTGGCATGCAGGACGTTCGGGTTTCGCTGGTTCACGAGACTTCTCACGACGTAACCGCCGGCTTTTCGTCTAGCGATATGCCCCTAATAATACCTTTGGATGTGTTCTCCGAAGCCGCTCTGTAGGCGCTTGCTTCGGACTCGCGGTCGCCAATGCGCAGCTTGCAAATGCTGCCGTATCGTCTAGCGCGATCTTCTGACGGAGTGCTCACCACTATCACGTTTTGACGCTCGTTGAGACAAACGCTGTCCTCCTCAGCTGCCTCGCGTCCCACGCCTGCTGCGTTGCGTATGCAGTAATGGACGCGGTCCTTCTGGTATTTCGACACGTTGATGCCGTCCCGGGGCCGCACGACGATCTTGTAGTCGTCCGTGGGTAGGTTGGGCATTCGGCTCGCCATGGTGATCTTCCGCACGTAGTGCGTCGCTTGCTTTACAGACGCCGCCTTCTTGGAAGACGCTGTCGCGGCTTGCTGGTGCGTCGCAGGGTCGTCGTCTCCCGCCGCCTTCTTGGTGTTACGCTTGATCTCGCACCATCCCTGCTGTTTTCCGAGCTCCGTCGGGGATATTTCCTCCCCTTCGACTTGCACGACTTCCATCTCGGAAGCCGACGCAGCGGATCGGGGCTCCGCTGACGCTGAGGCCTACCGTGCCTTGTCTACCAGCCTGGCTGTCGTGCCGACGTGGCGACGTGGAAAATCTTCGAAAAGTGGCCGGAAAACGGGCTCACCTGCCAAAATCTGGTATCGAGAGAGTCCGTAGAATTTTCGAAAGCAGCTGGGAATACCGTGAACACGATAGCTGTAGATAATTCGCCGAAAACCATAGAAAATTTGCGGAGCCAGTGCAACGCGCGTCCGCACTCCGTGGCCCCCTAGCGGATCTCCTGTGAAACGGTACAAAAAAAAAAAAACTGCTAACAGTATATATCAGTGAGCCGTCAGCCACGAGCAATCGCAACAGTAAATGAAATAAGTTTTTTGTGTTTGACAACAACAATGACCGCAGAGGCATTGAAATTTTAAAGCTAATTATTTCGTCCCAGATTTTTCTGTTGTGAATGAATTCTGCGTGCCGATCTTGAATGTGATTCTAGCTAAAGCCTTCAATCAACCTAGGTGCAAACGCTTCATTTTGTCGCTTTCATTCCTTGAGCCATTTATTATGAGCACTCTGGCCCTAAGTATCCTGCTGCAAAGAGCGTTTAACTGGCATATATCCCAAGCGCCGCGTTCTATTTATTGCCACCGTCACCACCCGAGACTTTTCGACTGGAAGCCTATAGCAAATGTGCTTCCTGTAATAAATATTTGTTCCTGATTAGGCCCCTTCCGCGCGGTTACATACGGCTGTTCCCTTGGTGTTACGCTACGGCACACCACATACGAAGAAAGCGATGCTGGCAGAAAGCGTCAGCTAAGACAGGAAAAAACACGTTAGTGGCGCGGCAACAGAGAAGAAATAATTCTGCTAAGGCATTTCAGTGCTACGATCAGGGTCCTTTGATTTATGGCATGAACTTCCAACCAAATACATTGTTGTTCAGCCTTCGTAATGGTGCAAGTAAGGATATCTGGAGTAAAGAAAAAGTCACACGATTGTACAAATCTACATTGATACCTTTTCAAAAAATCGTACAAGGTTCGGTGATTGCTTTCATTTCTGAAGTACAATTCCAAGTAGTATTAAGCAATCTGCGGGCTCTTCCGCCCTAGGCTGATCATGGACCAAGAAGAGCAAGGCTGAACCCAACTCCGTGCACACAGTTTAGCAGCTCTTGCTATAAAACATCTAATTCGAATTAGGAAGAACGCACAGAAAACAAAGCTGTGCTCCGTTATCTCACGCTGCCTGCAGAGTGCGGCCAAGTGCTGAGAATGTTTCGCTGCGCCAGCTCTGTGGGGAGCGCCTGACTTCAGAGCCGGGGGAACCAAGTTCGATCTCGGCCACTGCAGCACTGGTTTGATGGAGGCGAAAGGAAAGACGGTCATTTATTGTGCTATATCCGTGCATGGTAAGAATCACCGAAGGTCGAAATGATCCAGATCCCTCTGCTACGTCAACATCTCCCATAGCGTGAGTCGCTTTTGAGCATTTAACAGCATAAACTAATCCACACTAGAGCTGAAAAATTTGGAGCAACGCCTGCATTTAACCGAGAACGCTGCACTGCAAACACACGCTGCTGAGATGCCGTATGCGGAACCAACAACAACTCGCTGCAGTCAGTAAAATGCGACAATGCCATCTCGGGACGTCAGGGCGCTGCTAGCACACAAGTGCGCTTCCCAGCAAAGCAAGCACGGTGCGCTTCAGCACTGTAGCAGACGACACGAAGCACCGCCTCCAGACTGCTGTGCACCTGCGCCACATTGTTTCGATGCGCGACAGCTCCGGATGCGCTGACGCTCCGCGGAGCGCGGCCACGCTTCGCCGTGTTCGCACATATTTCGAACGACCCTGTACACGCGCAAATGCGTCAGACGGCCGAGCCGGTTTTCGCTTACTGCGTCAATAAGCCGGGCGCGGCAAGCGTGCCCAAAAACTACCGAAATAAGTTACAGTAATGTTGGGGCTCATAGAAAGCGTCGCAAACATCTCCCAGAACGAGGCATTAACTCAAATTAACTGCGCCAGGACGGCGGTGCTGTTTTCGCTAACTGCGCCACTCGAACTAAGCCTAAATCTGATTAAGATGCGCCGCACACTGTCAAACACAATTTCTCACCTTGCCGTAGTCCAGTAGTGCAGTGGTGCCGTGTCGAAATGCAGACGACACGCAAGAGAAGCATAGAGAAGGCCGAGAGCCCAATAAAATGGGCTATATCCACAACAGACGGGTCGCCGAGCACGCGAGCTTCGCACGTATACGACCGTCCTCGCTCACTCCTGCGGCTTGTCTGGCGCATGACGTATGCACGCGCGTCTGGCGCGCCGCTAGCTTGTTGCTAGGCAACGCAACAAAAAGTTGCAAAGTATAAGTTCATTTACACGCAAAACGTTTTCACTTTTAGAGGGAAGGAATAAAAAATAAATAAAACGTTGCCTGGAAGTTTATTTCACATTTTTTTTTTCTGATGCTCGCGTCAACTAACGGATGTTGTTGAAACTAGGCGTGACGTGTTTCCTGTTGCCAGTTTTTGAAGAGTGTCTCCTCTTGTTGAATTTCGTGCGAGCGTCGACCAGCCTAGCATTCCAGGCACCTGGCGGCCGGTTTTGGAAAAGGAAAAATCATGATTTCACACTCTTTTCTCCCTCGTTCGCTTTTCCATGCAACAACCATCACCCCCGCGACAAACTCACCGCCCTTTCTCTCTATTCTAAGCTTTCCATTTGTTGCGATAAAGTGTGGACTTCGCTACCTCGTATCTTCGCGGGCGATAACAAAACTGGTGGGAAAGATATGGTAAGGCCAGTGCTTGGCACTTCTTGATTTTAACGACTTTGAAGTTGCAAAAAATATATCAACGCAGCATCGCCTCGTCATATCACCTTTGTTCACCAATAAATTTTCGCAAAACATTTTTTCATAAGGGTATATAACTGCTGCAATGATCGATGCGATCCCAGACCACTTGTCGCAAGAAAAATGCCACGACGACTTACGGCAGAGGAGCGCCAAGAAATTGTTTAATTGGGAAAGTTTATGTCCCAGCGAGAGATATCCCGGCAGGTGAACCGTCCTCAGAAGACAGTAAACCGCATTCTTCGAGCGTTTCACCGGGAGAACCGCTTGGAAGATGCCCCGTATCGAAGGAGGCCTAGAGGAACAACTGAGGAGGAAGACGCTCTGATAATAGCTGCCGCCGTCAACGATCCATTCATGACAGCGAAGAAAATCAAAGAACTTGGCCTTCGCCCAAGCCTTTCGTCCATACGCAAGAGACTTAACGCTGCGGGTCTTAAAAGCCGCGTGGCTGCGAGAAAGCCACTTTTGACCAGCGAGCATCGCAGGGAGCGTCTGGAATTTGCGCATCGGCACGAAACATGGTGCGCTGAGGACTGGCAACACGTCATGTTTAGTGACGAATCGACATTCACTACCTTCTGGAACCAGTGACTCCGTGTCTGGAGAGTCGATGGCTGCCCGGGAGATTTACTTTTCTTGCATATCATTTCACACCTAACTTTCCACCTAACTTTCTGCTGCCCCCTGCTACGCTTTCCTTCTCTTAAGATCCAGCCCGTTACCCATCCCTTAATGACCATTGGTTGTCTTGCCTTCTCATTACCTGCCTTGCTCACGCCCATTTATTCTTGATTTCGACTGAAATCTTAACTCGTGTTTGTTGCAGAATAAGGGAGATTTTGAGGGAGATTTTGGAAAGTTGGCACCGTGTTGTTTTTGAATTTACCGGAGTGAAAGAAAGGGACATGAAGTTTATTGAAGCAAATAGAGATTGAGTAACCGCACAAGCTTGCGCCAAGAGTGGCTTTAGGACCGGCATACCGTAGCGGAGTTTCAGTCGAAGTACGATCATGTGTGCAAAGCTAAAATATGTGGTCTCTAGCTATAAAATCGCTCTGAAATTCTTCAACTCAGTATACCACGAGCTGCAAATACTTTAGCAGCTTTCGCTCAGTTTCTCATTATATAGTGGTAACTGCCCTGTGTTTTTGTTATTAAATTCGATGCATCAATTTTATTGCCGCTATGACGATGAAAACGTCCGCGATGTCGCAGCAAGCAGGCGTGTCTCGGTGAACGTCTGGAGTGCAATAACCTACGCCGGTCTGGGTCCGCTATTCCGCATCCCACGGAGGCTCACGGCCGAAATCTACAACGAGATCGTCGACACTGTTCTCCTTCCTTTCGCTGTGAATGGACCTTTCCCTGACGGGTGTTTTTATTTCCAACACGACGGCTGCCCTGTTCACACTGCATCCTCAGCGCAGGAAAATCTGAACAAGTCTGTAATTGCGCAGCTCCTCTGGCTGCCAAAGACAGACGCCAATGGACAGACGCGACGGCCACTGTCTGCGGGGTCAACTCTGGGATCAAGAGGCGCCTGCTCAGGGCAAGACCCGTGTCTGCGAACACCCTCTCACCTCGGTTTGGTCAGTGAAACCTGTGCCGAAGTAAGTGTGTAAACCCTCCCCCTCAAAGGCGGGTTGGCTACGATGACTTTGGACGCTCCGAATCGGTCGAAGGTTGAACGTCCGTTTTCCCTCACCTAGGCATCTAGGGAGGACAGAGTGTTTTTAAGCAGCTGTTGCGCGGCTGATGAGTGTGCATTCTCTTTCAGTCATGCTAGACTGATGAACTGTAACGTTCTCATGTAGATACTGTACATAAATCCCATGTTCTTCTTTCTCGATGAGAACGAATCCTTCAACAACGTCCTCAGCGTGGATGAGTTGGACGACGGCATGGGCAAGCTACCACCTATTTCATGCCCGACCCCAATCTTTACAGCGTTCGCCATAGCGCGGGCAACAGGCGTGCGGGTGGTATCCCCGCAGACCAATCCGTCGGTACTGGCAGTTGCGATACATGTGACCAGTCTCGCCGCTGTTGTAGCACAACGCACTGTTGTCGGGAGCGCGCCATACTGTAGACTTGCGCGGACCAGGATGTAAGGATGCTTGCACATTAGTGCGGTGGATTGGACTTGGGAAGCGTCCAGGAATCCCAGCAGGCGGCTGCGAGAAACGGCCTGTTGACGGCGCGCAAACCCGAGGAGCATCCGCGTACGAGAACGTGAGGGGTTCGGTACGTGTTGGTGGCGAGAGATGAACCACTTCGCCGATTTCCTCCCGAATGACGTCCGTAAGAGCCGCGGCACTCGGAGGTGCCGGAGCCGATGCTAAGACTTCTGCAGTTCTTCTGGAACAATTTGTGCGTGTGTGTGTGTGTGTGTGTGTGTGTGTGTGTGTGCGCGCGTGCGTGTGTGCGTGGTTTAGAGAAGGCCCATGAAATATGAAATAAAACCATGGCTGTGCTCGTGCGCTATCGCAATGCAGCTCTGGGCATCGGCTTCACAGTGCGTCAGCATCTTTGATGGTCGGGCACGGAAAGGAAGCGCCGTCCTCTCTGGTAAACGATAGGCTCGACGCATGGTTTTGAGCGCTGGATCGAATACGATAGCGCTCTAGCGCAGTCACGTGGTTTTATGTCAGATTTCGCGGGCTTTCTTTAAACGCCGAAAAACATCGCCACGCAGGGTGTACGTTGCCACAAAAATTGGATCGGTCGTTTCTGAACACCCTCTAAAACACAACGAAACGCACTTGTCCCTAAAGTTAATAATATGAAGTTTGCATAATTCATCTTGGCTAGTTAAGTAATTAGCGGAATACAAAAAAAAAAATTACTATAGGGAGCGCCACATGACGGCAAACCACACGCCGTTGGCTCCATTCAGCTGCGGCTAACCACTTGTTTTTAAATCCTTGGCACAAGTTACGTTAAACACCCTGCATATATGTTGAAAGAAGTGCAGACGCACGTACAAAAGCAAACACTAAATATTTGATTTGCTTTTCTACGTGCGCCTGCGCTTTTTCAATTTATTAAACACCGGATCCAAAGAACTGCTTCCTTCATATATACCTATATGTACGGGGTGTATACATGAAACCTCCATGATTAAAAAAAATAAAAGCTATGATACATAGAAACCTGCAGCTTGTGGCATCATGTGGGACAATTCAAAAAGTTTTTGTTCCTTTTTTTTCTACACGGTTCCTCTTGTTTTGTTTCAGGTGCTGAATAAATACCATAAATAAAACACCTCAAGACAGAGAGCCCAACATGTGGTGTGGTATGCGGAAGCGAAGGCACCCATTGCTGTCTGGTAGTTTCCGTGCAAATTCACGTCGAAAATTTCGTTGGAAAGTAACGGGCGATTTAGTTTTCGCTTATAACATAGGCGTGGGAGTGTTAGCCTCGCCCTGCCCACAGCCATGGCGACAGGCGCGAACATCCTTTCAACAGCGGAGGCGTCACACAGGGTGTTGAGAAAAGAGCACATGATCCGAACCTTTGATCCAAATTTCGTGCTGAGAGACTGTCGAACGATTTTCTGTTTTTAACGCGAAAGCATTATGTACCCCATTACGCGAAAATCCGTAGGCGTGGCCGAAAGATGGTGCCAAAACTGGCCGACGGCGCAAAGAATAAGACCACGTCAAGAGGTGCTCGGATTGACGTAAAATTTCTCACAAAGCTTGCCGTAAGCAAAATAAATTAATCGCTTTGAAAAGAAAACTTAGCACATTTCGGCCTGGGCGGGAGTCGAACCCTGCGCCCCGGGGGCGAGACGCGCACGCTTCCCCAACGCCACGGCGGCTCCACAGTTCTGGCTGAATTAAAAAGGTGGGTATAGTGCGTGCGTCGACGCCCGTGGAAGGATTGACGCACACTCGTTAGTGACGCTTCCATCACGTGCGCTCGCAGCTTACACTTCACCGCAGCGACTATAATGGTTTCGCATTCCCACACGTAAGCAGAATTAAGTGTCTCAGCGGAATCTTTTTCGTTTTGTCTACTTTCTTCGAGATGTCGCTCCTACAAGCACATTAAAAAAATAAGGTCAGCTTGCTTTGGTTGGTCATCGCGTGCCGTATACAAGTTCGCGCAAGCCTCTATTTCGTCAAATGCAATCGCGGGCCAGAAAACGCTAACCAGCTCGCTATAGCGAAATCTAAGAAGCTTTAGTGATTAAGATTATAGAAGTCATAAATGAGTCAGTCGCCCGCCGGTTTTCGTGTCAGATAAAAGAAATGATGTCTCAATAGTGGCCTGTGGCGCATGGGTTGCTGGGCTGAACCGTTTTTGTGAATGCGGGTTTTTCCCCCTGTTGTTGATTAATAATATATGTGTCGATCACGAGTCATAATAACCTGAATTTTGAGTAGCACCGTGTCTCTGTCTTCACTTTAGCCGTGTGCGTGCCTTTTGCGCTCAGTGTACATGAAAGTGACGGGCTCATGTATTATGAAAACAAAGACTGCCCTGTGTATAAGTAGCACGAAACCTTGCGCCAGCGCTGTCGGTACATAAAGGAAAATAAATAAAGACGCGCAGTACAGAAACAACGCCAAAAACACAAGAAGAAACATTTAAGTAGGACGTATTTGACCAGGAAAACAGCAAAATAAGTTAGACAATAAATCCGGTACATTGTAGAAGCCAAAAGAGAACACTGCGTCCAACAAGGCGCGGTCGTGACATCAGCGTTGCTGAAGCCGTCCGCTAAAGGTATCGAAGAGTTTACGTAAGAAAACAAAAAAACTATCGCGCCGAAGATAAACTTTACTGAGAGTGTATAAGTGCAAAAAAGAACAACAAAGGCAGGAACAATAATTTGTTGATAAGCAGCCGTATGGGTGATACTGTAGCAGACGTGCTGTTGAACACGTTCGCAATGCATGTCATATGCTAACTGTCCAGGAACTCCGTGGTGTTGAACATGGTGGTCTCGGAAGGAATGCTCGTTGGGGTCAAGGCACCTGCGTCAGAAACGACGCTACAAGTATTTATTTATTTATTTATTTATTTATTTATTTATTTATTTATTTATTTATTTCGCACTATCTACGTGCAAGTACATCATGAAGGAGAAGAACAATACAATATATAGTATATAACGCTCAGGCAGCGCACATATAATAATGAACTATAGAATACAAGAAAATACAAAAGATAACACCAGTTCGACATACAAAAACATTTTGGAAAAATAATACAGTAAAAGCTCGTTAATTCGAACCGCAAGGGGAAGCCGCTTCAGTTCGAATTAACGAAAGTTCGAACTAACGAAAGTGAAGGAGAGCAACAGTACACTGCGATTTGGAAGCAGTAGGGCATGTCAGCAATTTGGCGTGTCAGAAAGTGATGGCGTGTGCCGCGGGCACACTCCATCTTGAAGTTGAAGCTCTGGGTCCGACTGTGCCACACTACCGATGTCCACCGAAACGAACGTTAGCCGAGGCTTAACACCATCACAATGAATCGCGACGGCCGATACCTCCTAAGCTGAAAACAGACGTACACAACCGATGAAGACTGCCGAGACAAAGACGCTGAACATGTGAAGGTGGCGAAGGCCCCGATTCGTTGGTTCTTAATTGCAAGCGCAGCTGCGACGTACTTGATTCGCTATGTTTCGGAGATGGCGCTTGCCGTGCCATCTCCGCACATTAGCAGCTGTACAAGATTTGCAAAGCCTCCGAGATTCGCAACGGGCATGAAGTCTCGGAGGTTACGTAGAGCGGAGAGGCGGCAGCCGCCGCTGCCTTCTGGCTGACCCCGCGACGGTTAGATTTTTTACGATTTTGCCTTCTCTCGCCATTCTCTCCGTTTCGGAGGCAATACAGCCTTGTGTGTAGGCAGTAGGCGCGTTTCTCTGGCCGTGTGCCAAGCGAGCGTAGTTCGAATTATCCGTGAGGGAGCCTTCTCGCGTTCGAATTAACGGACTTTTTTATACATGCACTTCTGTGGAGCTTGGCGGGACCAAATCGTACAGTTCGAATTATCCATAAATTCGAATTATTGAAGTTCGAATTAACGAGCTTTCACTGTATACAATGTAATAAACACTACAGTTTGCCTAATGCATTCTTGGAGAGATCAAATTTAAGGTTGATCATGAAGCCGGAATGTTTTTTATATCTATTAATTTTTCGAAGGATTTAATGCAAGCGTTTGATTTCATTACTGAGTGAAACTTCAATATTTCGTGGGCGACTTCTTCGCAGAGATGCGCGTCACAAAATGGATACAGTGGGCCGCAAGAGTACAATAAAATGAGTGCTTTTTTTTTCTTTCTTTTTTTAAGAATCCATGCAGAATTTTTAAAAATCACCTGCAGTAGATGATACAATTCTAATCCTTGAACTGGATTACTCAATGAGGCGGGCCTTACTTGCACGAGAAAAAAACTGCAAAATCAACTAATTTACGAAACTGCACCAATGAGGCTTTTAAATAATCATTTCGAAGCATAATAGAATCCACAAATGGTAACCAGTGAGTTCGCAAGAGGGTTTCCACTTGGAATGAGTTTCCAGCTTGTTTCCAGATATTCATTTCCAGCGCGTGAGACAAAATACATTGGCGCTCCAGTTACTTTTGTGCTTCAATGCATGAAACGGCACGTGGTTAAAATACAAAAAGTGGAGAAACGGTGCATTTTATTGCAAGTTAGACGGCGCGTGTCTAGAAACTGGCGATCTTTCTACAATGCCTGGTACGGAGGGTTCCTTCGAAGAGGAGCGGAGTGATCCAGCGCTGCGGCTGGGTCACTCCAGTTTATGTTCATGGCTGGGAGGAGCATAAGCAGAGCGCGGTCGTATAGAACGTACTGCAAAGATCGTCTCCCCATTTGTATGGCCTAGAAGAGTTCGTCGGCAGCAAGAAACTGACATCATCTGGTAACGGTCGTGGCCTGCGAGCTAATCGCTTGTACGTAAGAGCGCGTTCCATCGTTTATCAGCGGCAGCTCGACTGCCAAGGCACCAGATCGGCGTCAACTGCTATCCTCCTCTCGTAGAATTTGCGTCTAAGTCGACAGCTGGGGACGGCCGTTTAAGTCTTATAAATTGACTTTCGCTACTATTGAGACACGTGCCGAAATTGGCACCTGGGCTATTTTTGCACAAATGCACGCCTGTTGTCGACTACAGCGCTCGTTTGTGGAGCGGCGGGCGTCGATTGTAAGCTTGCTGACCTTACCAACGTTTGTAGCTTGGTGAATATGTTTGAGAGCGAAGCTCTTGGCGCCCGTTCCTGCGGCGAGCGTCGGCGCAACCGAGCGAACGAGCGCAGTGAACGATGAAAGCGAACCCGGGGCGCGGCGATAGATGAGAGATGGACATAGGGACCCCGACCAGCCTGAAGACCACTCGTCTTATTCTCTACGGTAAATGTTTTCTACCACTACGGCGATGGCGAAGAGAACGCGAGGAGGAGGGGTGCAGCGGAACGATGAGGCGGAGGAGGGGGGTATGACAAAAGCGTAATGCCGCGCAAGACGGGCTTTGCGATGACGGTGTCTACGAGATGGCGCTAGAGTAGCGTGCGTCATCCGGGAGGTCTATCTGGCGGCTGCTGTCGCGCCACACTCGCTCCGTTTGCGACGTGCCGCACGAGACAGTCACTATATCGCGAAGTGAAAACGCGTATAGAGCTGTGTTCAAATTTCGCATTAGCGAGTATCGTAATCGTCGTTCAGTTTTTTTCATAAGACTTTTCTTACGCTAAAGCTTGTCCTTAAATTGGATTTGCGAATTTTGCCCCTGGATTGTGCAACTTCATAGCAGAAGAGGGCTTGTAGCCTTCTCGACGGTCGTACAAAGCACATGCTATATATTTGGGCAGACTATCATCTCTAGATGACTATATTGGTAATACGCTATATAATTCAACTCCAGCTAATCCAATGCGACACGCCGCTTTTATTCTCCCAATCAAAGTCGTAACCTGAAGACAGAATCGCGCTATAGGCAGAGGGGTCGTTTATACCGTCTCTTCTACTATAGAGTCGTACGCACTCCCTCCATAAGTAAGTGCTGCTTTTTTTGTCCAAATTGTACACGATAATTTCCAAACAAGAAAACTATTTTGTATGAAACATCACTGCGCCGAAATCCTTCGTCTGGACAGAGCGAACTCGAGAGCAAGCCGAACAAGCCCTGACGAACTTATCCCATTACTGAAATGAAGACATAGTTTACCGCTGCGAGCTACAAGAGGATGACAACTGAGACTCTAAACTATATTTCACATTGCCTCCAGAAACCTGGAGGCTTACGAAAGGGGTTCTACATAAATTGAGGATGACACAACGAGCTATGGAAAGAAGAATTATGGGTGTAATGTTAACGGATAAGAAAAGAGCAGATTGGGTGAGGAAACAAACGCGAGATAATGACATCTTAGTTGAAATCAAGAAAAAGAAATGGGCATGGGCAGGACATGTAATGAGGAGGAAAGATAACCGATGGTCATTAAGGGTTGCGGACTAGATTCCAAGGGAAGGGAAGCGTTGCAGGGGGCGGCAGAAAATTAGGTGGGCGGATGAGATTAAGAAGTTTGCAGGGACAACATGGCCACAATTAGTGCATCACCGGGGTAGTTCGAGAAGTATGGGAGATGCCCTTTGCGTAACCAGGCTGCTGCTGATGATAATAGAACCTCGCTGGGTTTCTCTTGACGTCCACATCTTCACTGAGCTGGGAGAGAGAGAGAGCTGAGAGAGAGTGAAAGCAGTGTACAAAAATAGCGTCGAGCAGCATAGCGACGCGGCGAGGATGGGTGTAGCCTAGCGGGGGAGAAGTAGCGGCGCGCACGCGAGCGAGGAACTCGGCCCGGATGCGTGCCCTCTGCTGTGGCACGCGATGCAGGGGGGCAGGCGAAGGAGGAGGGGTGTTCTTCTCCGGCGGCTGCTGAGGTGCCTCGATGTCCTCCTCGCCCACCGCTCTGTACAGAGTGGAGACAACCGCGGCGTCTACTGTGGCATTGGCCTAACAAATCGCAGGTGCTGTAGTAGATGCCGTAAGGACGCATCGCCGGCGCTCCTGTGTCTTGTGTGTGGTTTCGCATTACTTTACTGGCCTTCCTCCAGCTCCGCTGGTCTCTGGTGTTTGCGATAGCAGAGACACGCATAATTTTAATCTGTGATGGATCTTGGAGTGATAAAACAGTCGACAAACGTTGTAATTCCTGCAATCAAGGCGTCTAGCTCCCATGGTTGCTTTCGTTTTGTAGTAGCCAAAGACGCCGTCGTGGTTCAAGTGCACATCATGCCAGCGTATTCTCCCTATCGCGTTACGAGTAACCAAGCTAGCGATCACAGAGCCACGTTTGGCGGCGAATCCACTCTACGTCAGTAAACTTGAGAGATCCGTAGTCGAAATCACGCAGGGCGCGTACGTCCTACGGCCGTCCGTATGTCCATCCTTCACGACATGATGGAAAGAGTTGTCGCAGAGGGTTGTCGGCATTACGCAAAAGGTAGATAGTTCTCCACACGTCTTTACGTTCGACCTAAACGCGAACGCCTTGGCTCCTTCGGCCCGGGGACTTTTTCAACATGCTCGCATGCCTCGTGCGCTCTCGTTCGTTTATCGACAACTTGGCGACATTATCGCGTAAAGCCGCCCTCCTTGACAACGTATTACGCACATTCCGGGCACGGTTCTCGCGTCAAGCAACATGTGCGCATACGCAGAAGCGCTGCATGGTCAAAGGATAAGCGCCAACCCAGTGCGTGCCGTCCCGTTTTTTTTCTTTCGTTTTACAAAACTAAGTTGACGCTTATTTTGACGACAGGGAAGGAAGGAAAACAAGACGTTGTTGTTCCTTCCTGTCGTGTCGTCAAAATGAGTGTCCGCCAGACCCTTGGAAAGACTCTGCTTGTGCGTCGACGATCGTGTGCGCTCTGGTTCTTCTGCCGGACTTCGTCCAGTCAGTGGTCGGCGATGGATGTCACGGTATACGGGTCGGAAACAGCCGCTCGACTTCGGGTATCGCGCACTGATATCGCGACAGGCTTCTGACGAGAAGGGCACCTCAGGCCGACCGCGCGAGCTTGCATGCCGTCTGACTGCGCTCACCGCGGCGAGGGCCTCGCCTTGATTGCGAATTGCTTGTCGTGTGTCGCGTGTGCGCACGTCTCCTGAAGTCGGCGACGTGCGGGTTGCGGACGGTTCACGCCACGAACGGTTGTTTCCCAGCGATCGGAGTGGTATGGTGTAATGTTGATCCGCCAGAAACGGTTTTTTTACCGCGTATGCGTAACTGCTGTGTGATTCTTTCCTTTCGAGGGTCTTCCGCCGTTCCGCAGCTCCGGCTGTAGAAACTTAGAACATTCTCATTGTTGTCGATTCATGACCGCCGGGCATTTTGCTTCGTCCCTGTCGGAGCTTTGCTTTTTGCCAGGAATGAATTTGATATGTTCCGATTCGTCATTATTGTTTCTGTTTATTTTTCTTTGTTTTTTCTCCTTTTCTTTCTTTCCTTTTTGACGCCTGGGACAGGGCTCACGAATCATTTGTCAGCATAAATTTCCAAAACAGGCGTCCAATAGCTGCGCTTCTAATGACGTAAATAGATATTCTAATTACTTTGGGCGCATGCTGGATTATCGTTGACATTGGACGCATGCTGACCGGATTAAACTATATTATATAAAAAAGCAAGAATACATCATGGAATACAGCCATCCTTCGATCATTCCATATTGCATGCGATCGAACAATAGGCGGCAGGTGAGGGACGCAGAGGCACCGACAACTCAGCGAGAATTAATACTGAAACTATGGACAGCGCCAAACGGCACGAAGTACACAACAAAGATACACACAATTAAGCGCTTGTCCGTGTATCTTTCTTGTGTATTTCGTGCGTTTCGCGCTGTCAGTAACTTCAATATGGAATACCAACATGCCCGACGTACCGTCCTTTTGGAGGACTAATATCACGCTTCCTGCTCGACTGATGTTTGCGTTATTGAAGTGGGCGCGCAACAGTATAAGCATTTTCTTCCTTGGTGTCTGACAACTGTGCGAATAAACCACAGTCAAGGCGATGTGAGGAGCCAAATTTACATGGCTAAGAAAATTAAATTTTAACTTATTTTAAAATTTATTGTTGCCTTCAGGTATACATAAACTTCAGTTTTCTGGTCAGTTTAAGCACAAAGCGTTTGTTCGCGGGCCCGGCAAATGCCAAAGCGAATTCCGTTTTAACGTGATAGCGTTAAGCGCCCCGTGTCGCAGAAAATCCGGTGTCGGCGGAATTGTCCGTGAGCGAAAATTTCCACGTGCATTTAGGTATACGTATTTGCCACGCCTTGCTATATGACATGCGGTATATGCGGGCTATATTTCCACATCGTTTTATTGATAAAGTTGCTCATACCTTGTCTTATATTCTTGACAAAGTTATTCCTCGCAAATTTGATAATGGCATGCCGCAAACAGGTGTCGTGAAAAAAAAAAAAAACACCGACAGCGCCCGCCTTTTATCGTAAAGATTCCGAGACTGAAATATTAAAAGTGTGAAACAATAACAGAAACCTGAAAATGATGCAACTTCGTTTGGCGCGGCTATGGGGGGGGGGGGGGAGGGGGGGAATACCTGCGGGGTAGGCCTGCGCAAGTGGGTGATTTTATACCAGAAAGCTCGCCTTCGTGCATAGCGCTCGCTGCGAGCGTTTCCCGGTAAACATTACGGTCACATAAGCTGCAGATACTCTAGCTGCAGTTGGCCGGTGAAGCAGCCATGGATCTTTGAATGCTATCGCGTTCTACACTCTTAAAGGCGAAGCTTACGCGTCCTCTAGATTTTTTTCTCGCGTGGAATAAACATTGACTTCGTTGTACTTTGCTATCTCTCGACTGCGACTGCCCTTATCAGAGGCCTCAGTTTCTTTATCTCAACATCGACTGGAGAGAGGCTAGCTCTGAAGATTGTGCAGATACCTGCCACGCAGGCGGTCATAAAGTCACAGAGCGCACCGGCGGCCACCGCTCGCAACCCGATCGCCGACAGGTCCTCCAGGCGCCGCTGTCCCCAGGTGGACCAGGCGGACAGCTGGATGCCCAGGGAGCCCACGTTGGAGAACCCAGCCAGCGCGAACGTCACCATGGTCAGCGAACGAGACTGTCAAGAGAAGTGAAAATGCGACCGCGTCGGGCTCCAGATGCAGTCACCGCGGAATGATGGTGATTCGCGCAAGAGCGTCTGGTGATGACCGTCTCGGGCACGAAGTGGCCTGGTTTTCGCGCACTCGAACGTTGCTCGCCCTCGTTGGCACATGTCCTGAACACAGGGGTCGAACTCGCAGTTTTTCGTTCGTAGGAACTTTTTCGGATTGGCCTGCGGCCTTCGCGATATATAGGGTCTTTTTTTTTGTAGCTGTGCCATTCTTTTTTAAGAATTGCCTGTGGCAGGTAGCACAATTCTAACGCTTGAACTAAATTACTCGGTGAGGCGCCCATTACTTCTACAAGAAATCAAAATGATTTTTAATAACCACGTTAGGACGCATATTTCAATCTACGAATTGTAGCGAATGAATTTGCAAGGCGTATCGACTCGGAAAGAATTCCGAGGATGGCGCCGGCTTCGAGATATGTGCCATCAAATTTCGACAAAGATGCACAGTTGTTCAACTTACTTTTTACGAACACACTGTTTTATGAATTGAAGAGAAAAAGTAACTCGAACGCCAATGCATTTCGTCGGACACTTTGAAAATTATCATCTCGAAACAGGCGCAGCCGTGAAAATTAGTTCCAAATGGACACGCCTTGCCAACTCACCCGCTACAACTCGTAAATTGGAATATTTGCCGTAAATTATTCAATTTAAGAAAGATAACGTGTGTATCCGTTAATTATTCTATTAAGCATTTTGATTTCTCGTAGAATTAGGTAAGGGCCGCCTCAACGTGTCATTTAATTCAAGGTTAAGAACTGTGTTGTCTGCCACAGACAGTGGCGTAGCCAGAAATTTTGTTCGGGGGGGGCTGCGCCACTGGCCCAACATATATATATATATATATATATATATATATATATATATATATATATATATATATATATATATATATATATATATATATATATATATATATATATATACAATTCTAGTCACTACTGGCTTCGAATTTTTCATTTAGCTGGTCAATTATTTATTAAAAATTGGCCAAAACTGAAAATTTTCAGACAACGAAACTATCAAGTTTAAAACTCCGTGACTCAACAATGAAAAATGATATCACAATTCTGTGAATTGCATCTAATCGTACATCTACAGCGGACAAAATAGATATGTTACACATAAATCTAAAAAAATTAGTATTCTGGAAATACGGCTTTTGCAGAACCCTTGTACACAACGTAACCAATTCACGTAAGATACAAATTGACACAGCAAACTTGTCCGCTTTGACTGTTATAATAAATGCCGTTTACAGAACCACAATATCTGTTCTTCATGCATAGCTATTAGTTTGTAAACGTCGTGCTTCTATTTTTTCAAACTTTCGAATTTTCCAAAATATTTTAAACAAAATTCAGGCCCTAAATCGAAGTTCTGTTTCCAACAGACACTAGGATTTAACTTTCTCTCTCAAATGCAACCAATTTCAATAAAAGCGATTAGCAGGATTATCTCAGAAAAGCGTTTCTGCGTTTTACAAGTATTTGAATAGGCCGCGTCGGATTGGGCCCGAGCTAAAGCTTCCTCTTAAACAATTTATTGAGGGATCAAATACATGAATAATAACTGCATTGTCATTGCCAAAGATGCTGCAAACGAATTCTTGAAAGCTACGCACTGTAAATACAAGTAAAATATGTATTTTTTCATAAAATATTATACTCGTATGTGCCAAAAATTGTGCCCAACATAACTGACGTCAATGCTTCCATGTTTTTTGTCTATTTATTAAGTAAAGAAAATATCACACGAACTTTAGAACTATATCAGTTCGAAACCAGGAAAGCAGTGCACGCCGCTGATATGAAAAATTAAGGCAATGAACTGAACAAGTTGAGGACAAATATGTTAATGAAACTTTGTCATTCAAGAACCGTGCTCACATTCTTGTACATATGTAATGGCCAGTGAAAAATCTCAATGACGCTGTCGTTTGTTCCAATGTATTACGCAGGGGTAGCTGTCCCTTGTCGTGTATCGTGAGTAATTGCACCGAAGTTATAGTCGCGACAGAGAGCACGTATAAAAAGCAGGAGTTCTGCAAGATATATGAAGGCAAGTCAAATGAATGAGCCAACAACGGGGTACTTTATTTAAAAGTAGTCTTCATGAGAATTTAGACATTTGTCCTATTGACTAACGAGTTGCGTGATTCCCGTCTCATAAAACTCCTTGGGTTGCTGCTTCAAAAAGTCTGTATCTGGTTCCCTTGTGCTGTTTTTTCGGTTGCCCCAAAATGTAAAAGTCGCAAGGTGACAGGTCTGAGCTGTATGGCGGATGTTGCAGCGTTTCCCACTTGAACTTTGCCAGTTTTATATTAACCACATAAGCGACGTTGGGACATGCATTGTCGTGGAACAAGATGACCCCAGTCGTCAATTTTCCACGTTGTTCGTTCTTGATTGCGACACGCTGCCGTTCTGGCGTTTCACAATATCGGAAACAATTGATAGCCTCTCAAGATTTAACAATTTCTATCAGTAATGGACCCTGTCGATCGAAAAAAAAAAGTCAACAACACCTTTCCAGCGGAAATGATGGTCTTTACGTTCTTTGGGCGTGGTAAATTCGAATGTTTCCACTGTAAGCTTTGCCATCGTGTTTCATGCTCGTAGTAGTGGCACCAAGGTTCGTCCCCGATCACAGTTGCAAACAAGAAGTCGTCATGCTCATTGTGATACCCCATCAGATGAGTCAAGGCAGCGCGAAACTGCTCCGTCTTCTCGCGATGGATGAAAATCTTGGGGATCCATTGCGCACCAAAAAGCCGATAACCGAGAAGCTCATGAATTATGGCGTGAACCGAACCGTGACTGATGTTCAGACGGTCTGCCAGTTCATCGATGCTTTTCCTCCGTTATTGTTTCAGCAGCTCATCAACCTTTAAAATTGTGGGGGGGTGATTGCACGATGGTTTTGGCCCGGTCTTGGAATGTCTTTGCAAGGTCCTTTGAACCGTGTGCTCCAACGCTTCACAGTGGTCAATGAAATGCAGTGTTCAACGTACGCGGCAGTCATATGATGATTGATTTCTGTTTTGGAAACACCTTCAGCTGTCAAAAACTTCGCGACACCGAGCTGTTCAACTTTTGAAGTGTCCATTATGTGACGCAACCATATTCAGCCCAGTGTATGAGAGCATTAAAGAACATTTATCTTCACACCTGCGTGTCACTTTTGTAAATGAGACATGCCGTTCTCCTACGCGCATGCCTCGCAGATAACGAACCGAACCATTATTGCGCGGTTAGGGTAGGCTCACTTCCATTTGACTCGCCCTCGTACATTAGAAATGCAAAGATACAATGGGATATGCAAATGCGAAAATACTGCTTGATAAAGGACAAAAAAGTGTCACTGGAAGCAAAGTTCACTGCATGTATACACAAAACCTCGCAACAAGATATTTAAGTATACGTGTAAGTCTCCAATGAGTCTATGTATGTAAGAAGAAGTAACTGTATATAATGCGTCAAACAAGGCAAATAAACATGTTGCACAATCATAGATTCACAGAATCCTAGATTCCGCCCCCATCCCATCCACTCCACCCGATGTATTGCGCGCGATGGAAGGCGGCGCGCTTGCTCCCCGCTTTTCTCCTTTGCACACACAAGACTGAGCCACCATCGTCGGCTCACCTATTCAACCTCCCCTCCTACGCTTTCACTCGCACATATAGCATGCAGCGCGTGGTCACGATGTTATCACCCTTGGACTTTATACGAAACCTGAGGGCGATGGCAGGAATGCGCCTGGAGTGTCCATATAATTGCTTTCGCAATAATATAATAAACGTATCCGGCAACTGAAGCGTCCCGTCGCCCACTACTTTCCGCAAAAGAAGTATCAAACTCGAACTTTCACCATGCGACAATTCGCTGCGCCGCAACAATGTATTTTCTTCCTGTGAGGCGGAGGCACCGAAATGAAAAAAAAAGCATAGGAAAGTATGCTGGCCAGAATCTAATGCCTACTTCGGGCACCTAATGGGGCTACGGAAGGAATACCGAAGAAAACATGAGACGCTTGGTCCACTGAGAACCATACGCATACTGCTCAGTATCCTAGAGCGGCGAAACAAGACTTTCCGGAAAGGTTCCGCTCAAGGAATGCGGTGCAATCCTTCGAGTCCCCACAGTGATGGCGGCGAGCGACCATTGTTTTTTTTTTTCTCGTCTGCTAGCCAGAAAGCGTGCAAAACTCTGTCCTGTGAAAATCCACTCGGCCAGAGCAAACCGAACGCGCACCGAAGTGCACCGCACGGTGGTCGGGGCCATACGAGAAAAACGTATGAGCTCTGGCTGGCTCTGGCAGCCCGCGGGTAGGGTAGCGAGAAAAAAAAAATCGAAGAGGCTCAATGTGTCCTCGCGAATAAAAGTCAAAGTAGAAAAAATTAATAAGAACGTAGTTACTTTGGCTGGCTTTAGTGTCTTGACATGGATGTTCTGGCGTAGGTTAAAAAAAATTTGATATTTTTTTATGTGACATGACGGCACAAATGAACCACCCCAATGCTTCGTCTCATTGGACCTCGCTGCCTGCTTTGTCAACTTGTCTGCTAGTGTGTTGATTTCGCTTGTCTCGTTGTATGTTCCGATGTAAGACTTTAGAAAAATCAATAGACCTTTGGCGTCAAATGTTTGTAACAACATTAAACCCACAAAGTTCCGCAATTGAAAATCTAAAGCACAACTTTGGAAATGTCAATGCACCTTTCACATCAAGAGCTTATGAGATTTATACCCATAAAGTTTTGCAATTGATATCCATGCGCTCCATAGATTCCGTGGCCTCAGTGAGATGCCGCGGCGAGCCCACTCACCATCAAAGCGCCCTTGAAACTTTTTGCTCGGATGGGACTGCTTGGCGTTATGTGACTCCCGGTGTATGGGCGTTGCCACGAAATCCAGCCCGAGTTTGCAATCTTCGCGGTTAAATGTCTTTTCGAGCGTCAAAAAGACATTCTAGACAAAATCCAGAGTGATTTCCGGCGCCGGGGGTCGCTTTGGTCGGCGGTGCATGGAGAGCACGAAAAAATTTCGGGGGGGGGGGGGGGCTGAAGCCCCATAAGCCCCCCCCGCTGGCTACGCCCCTGGCCACAGACAATTGTTAAAAAATTCAGTGCAGCTTAAAAAAAGAAACTGGTATTTAATAAGGTCACTGTCATAGCTGTTCTTTATTTTTTCATGGACTTAACGCGAACAGTTTTTACAGCGAAACTATTAAATTGGTACATCTGTATTCTCACGACAGAAGAATCTGCTCCTTGTGACGTCACGCCCCGACAGAGGCCCCTCAGCTGCTCCTACATTCTTCACAGCACACTGTCCCACACAGAAGGATGTGCCTCTTCCTTCTCCCTCGCGCGCGCTTTTTTCCCCTTTACTGAGGTTCACCTTTACTGAGTGATTTGGTCCTATAAGATAATTTTGCACACGAAAATAAAAATCATACCGGCACACGGAGGCCTCGGGACAGCTCCCGAGTTTATGTATTATCTGCCAGGCCGGGCGGAAAGTGAGATTTTGCGCAAGTACTACGCGCAAACAACGTGTGAGTATTTATTATATTTTGGCGGCGACTCCAGCGCGCGAAATGTGCAATGGGGACACCAAAGCTGTGGCCTTGACTGGCCCATGGTTTAGGGGCTCGGCGTGTCGGGGTGTATAAGGTCGACTGTCCTCGATATTTAGTATGCGAGCACCACTAGAGTGCCGCGATGCGGTCACTCTCCTCTCGTAAAGCAGTGTTGACGACCTCCGAAGACACTTTCTCTCTAACTCGGATACAGAAATTCCGTAGATTTCCCCAGATTTTTGTAAGACACGGTTGCTTAGTTTGTTAATATGGTTTCTCTAAATATATATTTTATTGTACTAATGGGCTGCAAATGCAGATTGTTACATTTATTGATGATCTGGTTTTAAAGCTTTAATGTAGTCGCTACATTCCAGCTAGAAGGATGTCGCATTGCAAGTTGTACGGTCGACAGATTCTGTAACAGTCCTGCGAAAGCATCGACTGGCCGGCCGGTCAGCGCCTCTGAAACAGCGGGAAGCGACGAGGTCAGCAAGAGTAGCGCATGCACCCCAAGTTCACTGGAAGCGCAAGTTTCGTGCGCTATACGCTCTTTCCATACTAGCACTACACAGCCTCTGGCTCGATTAACTCGGTGCAAGCTCCCCGGCCTATCGGAGATAACGGCTTCCAGTGAACTTGGTGCGCGTGCGCTTGCTCTTGCTGATCTCGTCGCTTCGCGCGGTTGGGAGGCGCTGACCGGCCGGCCATAGAGTCGCCGCTCGCGCGGTATTGTTAAAGAATCGGTTGACTGTACGTGCTAACACAGCCTCCCGCTTGGAGCCATATTCACAGAAGACGTCAGCATGTTGTTACGTCTCGATACGGCGATGAGAATTCCTTAGGCGTTTACCACGACGTCGTCTTGTCATCAGCGCACGCCCAGTCGACGACGTGGGGGCCGGCATAGAGTGTGACGCGCATACAAAGGGGCGCACTTCGAGGCGACAACAGCCGCCGCCCTCCGTAGAAGCGGTAACTACCGCGAAGACCACTCTACCCGACCCTGACTCAACCAGCGTCACTCAGACTTAGACTCACCAAAATTCTGCTTAGGCGGGCTCACTCGGACTCGTAATCACATGCACCACCCGATCGTGCTTGCTCAGACTCACTGGTCGGTATACGAGTCTCCGTGAGCCGACTCAAAAGTGAGTTTGCCGACCTATGCCTCTACCAGTACGCAGAATAGCACTATTCAGACATTTCGGTGAGACAAGGAACGGCGGCAGGATAATCAGCTGTTCCTTAATTTCCCCTCTCCAGTTTGGACATGAGAGAGCGCACCGATATGAGCCTCGCCTGGGCGTAGTTGCTCAGTTCCATGAAGGCGACCATTTCGTCCACGTAGGTCTTGATGCCGACGATCCCTGCCACCAGCACGTACTCGCTGTAGGGCACCCCCAGAATCAGTGCCATTGGTTGTAGCATCAGGCCCACCAACCACTGCACACGCAGAGTACACAGAGCGCCACTCCTTTACATGGCCGCTAATATGCATCAGTCCCCCTGCGTTATAACCTTGCAGGTTTGATCAACTGTAACGCCAAGAAAATGCAGGAACAGAACGCGAAGCACACAGGTTACGATGCTAGATTTCAACTCTGGTTTCGAGTCGTACTTCCTTTTTTCGTTTTTTTTTTTGCTTTTCTTTGGGGGGGGGGAGGGTATGTCTCAATCATATGTAACACGCACAGACTGACCTAACTTTCTAATCTCGTAGCCGTTGTGCTTCACAGAAGCATGCCGCAAGACGAGCAGATGCTATTGCGTGAGGGCTCACGTGATTCTGCATTCTTGTAAACTACCACTAATTAGTAATGGGAGTTCATTTTTTGTTTCTTGTATTTGGGGGGAATTTGTACGGTGCATAGAATTTAAACTGATTCGCATCGCTGCTGAGACGTCTGCAGTTGTTCATTTACTTGCTTTTTGTTGTTATACTGTATTATTGTATGTGTTCGTATCTTCTACTTCTGTAATGGCACTTCATGGGCTGACAGTATTATTAAATAAAATAAATAAATAAAATAAAAATAAATAAATATTTAATGGCTAATCTTCAGACCAGTATATGTTTTAAATGTGCTGCTAAGTTAACCGTTGGAAAGTTAACTAGCTAATTGTTGATTGCGAGATAACAGAGGAGAACACCGCACAAAAAAATAAAAGACACTGGGAGCTTCTTCAGATGGCAGCATGTACAGTTAGTTTTATCTGCACAAAAGGCCTCGCACATTTCTTGTAGGGGGAGATGTGCCTCAGAGATCCATTTTCATTAATAATAAAGCTAATTAGATAAACGGTAGAGCATTTTCTGCTATTTTCGACGAATAGTTTAGCTTTTAACTAACTTACATGGTTATTTTTCTGTGCTTCCTGAAATTGAGAAAAGTAGGGTTTCTTGTGCAATGTTTGAGCTCCATACCAGCAACAGGGGAGTGTCATAAAATAGGCTATACGGATTTTTATAAAGGAATAACTGCGAATAACCTTTAAAAATATTTTATTTTAACCTCACTATTCAAAATATAAGCTTGACTTTGGTCATCGAGACAATGATGATTGGTTTCCTAAATTGCACATCACCAAGTTTACTACAAATTAGAATTAAACCTATATACTTGTAGTTTACGCATTTCTGTGTATGCGCATGCAAAATTTGACCCAGATTGAGTCACATTATGTACAATACATTTTGCGCACAAGTGCTAAAAACAGCGCAAGAATGAAAAACGAGAAAAACGAAGTTGAATGTTTCTAAACATGCTCAATGCTACAGCATGTTATAAATTTGCGTGAACTTCGACCAAAGTGCAGACCATTCTTTCCAGCAGAAATGCAGGCTTCAAGCTCTCCTGTTGCGCAGGTGGTATACTCAGAACCATTGCGAACCTCCTCCTCCAGCCGGCCTTTCATTGCTACATTGCAATGACGAAATTTAGCTCCAGCTGTGTGTGTTCCAGTGATTCTTTTGTTTCTCCCTTGATCTTCTCTGGTTGCTCAGAGCGATCAACACACAAGGAGGAAGGAAGCCCAACTCCTACCTCATCAAAGCCCTTGTGGCCTTCGGTGAACCACAGCTAATTGGCCATCTGCGCAACCTTGCGTGAAGAAATTATTGTTTTTGGGCGCAGAAACCAAATTTTGTGTTTGAGAGACTCGGCAGCATTTTATGATATGGCACGAATGCAACAAAACAACAGCTTTCACTTGTAGGCCTCTCATATGTGGGAAGCAGGGGCTTCGCCTCAGCGCTAGTGAAAAGTGAAGATGTCACTTTTCGTCTCACCTCACTGCTGGTGCTCGCTTGTGGTTACACCAAGAAAGCTCACCATCTGGACCAAACGTGTGGTTGTTAGCCTCATCAGTAATGAACAGAAAACTGAGGCCCCTACAGCTACCATTCCTCGGTTATATACAGGCTCATTTTGCGCAGTGTTCTGGTGGAATTGTTCGTTGGATAATTGGATCGTTGGAGGACGTTGGCTTGTTGAAGCAGGATTTGGCAGTCAAAATAAAAAAAAAATGATTTAAAAATGTAATTATTCGAACCGCATCTCCCCTTAAGTCTCTCGCATGTGTGACACCGCTGTTCGGCAGCTGGAACACACGGGGCATTTCGACTGTTGAAATTCAGTACTTAATTTAGGTATGGTTACTAAACCTTTCTCAATGTTTGAGCAGCTGCTCAAGCAACACGCACTCGAGCTGGTGCCTCTGTCGTAGAACCGTCTTTGCGAACCACCGAGTTCTATTATTGTGCATTAATAATAACTTCATCACAGCGACACAGGTCAAGGTTAGTGCCTCAGCCGAATACGTACACACGTACACTTTAGGAATGCAATAACTACGAAAAAAACCTCAAGCACTATCGCGGCCTCTAATTAGGTATGGAGAATGCAAATTAGACGTACATTCGGCATTTCTGTGCGAAGCACATACAGGAAATGCAGCTCTCACCTCTAGGTGCCATGTATAGGGGGCCAAGCATTTGAGGCTTTTTTTTTTCAGAGTTTTTCGCATTCGTTCGGGCTTCTGCAGGCGTAACTGTACATACCTGGACATCGACGACGTGCCATCCGACGGTCTCGGTAGCCCGGACTAGCGCGGAGTTGAGCAGGTCCAGGAAGGCGATGATGCCAAGCAGGTTGACGCACATCAGCGCCAGCACGCGCACGTTGTTGCGAATGGCGTAGAGCGACGCCTCGAGCCAGTTCTTCTCCTGGCGGCTGCGCGCGTCCAACAGCATGCGCTGGCATTCACGGCGAGCTCGTGTGAGCTTAGTTATGGGAACATGCGGCAACGACAGGCAGGCCTTCCGGGGTTACGCAGTGAAACCTAAAAATCTACTGCTCGAGCAATTTAGAGATGATGTGGTGCCGCTAATGAACTTAAGAGACAGTGAAACTTTAGCTGCGCCTCCCTTTTTTTATCAATTCAAACAGTCGAGGTATGAACCTGGAGGCGGGGTTTTGTGGCTTGTGAGAATAAAGTGAGATGAGGTGAATGGATGGGATGAAAGGCAAAATGAAGAAAAAATAAAGTGGTGAGCGGAGTGACGAAGGGGCAGCGAGCGGCTTGATTTTTTTTTTATACACCAACAGACAATGATGTCAGGGAAAGCATATAGGGGGAAAATGAACTGTTATTTTGACTGAAGTGCAGGAATATTCACGAAAAGGGAAATGTTAGTTGACGAAAAGACAACTTTGCACAGGTTGGTTCCGAAGCCGAGCTTTCCACCGCTAACCGCCGGTGGTTATGTTATTGGCTGAGTTTACACTTCCGTCGTCGGGACGCTTATGTGCTCGAAAAAAAGACGCACACGCAAGGCGGCAAACTTCATCAAACCACAATGGCGTGCTGCTGTACACAAGGTCACGGGTTCAATACCGTAATATGCGAATGGGCGTACGCTTTGGCAATCCATAGCAAACCGACGACGACGAGTCCTCTTGTCTTGTTGCTTGCGCTGTACTATTCACTTCTATAGCGCGATGGGGCGGCCACATTCGTATGGGTGACGTAATGCAAAACTCTCGTGTATTTACATATGTAGGTAGTCGTTAAATACAGCCTCGGGTGGTCGAAACTGTTTTGAAGCCCGACAATACGGCGTCTGTCATAGGCCGCACGTTGCAATGGGGCGTTAAACCACTCTTACGATTGGCGTTTAATGTCCATTCCTAATAAGATCATCATCATCAGCCTGGTTACGCCCACTGCAGGGCAAAGGCCTCTCCCATACTTCTAATACTACCCCGGTCATGTACTGATTGCAGCCATGTCGTCCCTGCAAACTTCTTAATCTCATCCGGCCACCTAACTTCTTGCCGCCCCCTGCTACGCTTCCCTTCCCTTGGAATCCAGTCCGTAACCCTTAATGACCATCGGTTATCCTCCCTCCTCATTACATGTCCTGCCCATGTCCATTTATTTTTCTTGATTTCAACTAAGATGTCATTAACTCGCGTTTGTTCCCTCACCCAATCTGCTCTTTTCTTATCCCTTAACGTTACATCCATCATTCTTCTTTCCATAGCTCGTTGCGTCATCCTAAATCTTTTCATAAGCCTCCAGGTTTCCGCCTCGTAGGCGAGTACTGGTAAGACACAGCTATTACACACTTTTCTCTTGAGGGATAATGGCAACCTGCTGTTCATGATCTGAGAATGCCTGCCAAACGCACCCCAGCCCATTCTTATTCTTCTGATTATTTCAGTCTCATGATCCGGATCCGTGGTCACTAACTGCCCTAAGTAGATGTATTCCTTTGCCACTTCTAGTGCCTCGCTACCTATCGTAAACTGCTGTTCTCTTCCGAGACTGTTAAACATTACTTTAGTTTTCTGCAGATTAATTTTTAGACCCACCCTTCTGCTTTGCCTGCCCAGGTAGGTGAGCATGTATCGCAATTGGTCTCCTGAGTTACTAAGCAAGGCAATATCAGCGAATCGCAACTTACTAAGGTATTCTCCATTAACTCTTATCCCCAATTCTTTCCAATCCAGGTCTCTGAACACCTCCTGTAAACACGCTGTGAATAGCATTGGAGAGATCGTATCTCCCTGCCTGAAGCCTTTCTTTATTGGGATTTTGTTGCTTTCTTTATGGAGGACTATGGTGGCTGTGGAGTCGCTATAGATGTCTTTCAGTATTTTTACATACGGCTTATCTACACCCTGATTCCGTAATGCCTCCATGACTGCTGAGGTTTCGATTGAATCAGACGCTTTCTCGTAATCAATGAAAGCTATATATAAGGGTTGGTTATATTCCGCACATTTCTCTATCACTTGATTGATAGTGTGAATATGGTCTATTATTGAGTAGCCTTTACGGAATCCTGCCTGGTCCTTTGCTTGACAGAAGTCTAAGGTGTTCCTGATTCTATTTGCGATTACCTTAGTAAATAGTTTGTAGGCAACGGACAGTAAGCTGATCGGTCTATAATTTTTCAAGTCTTTGGCGTTACCTTTCTTATGGATTACGATTATGTTAGCGTTCTTCCAAGATTCCGGTACGCTCGAGGTCATGAGGCATTGCGTATAAAGGGTGGCCAGTTTTTCTAGAACAATCTGCCCACCATCCTTCAACAAATCTGCTGTTACCTGATCCTCCCCAGCTGCCTTCCCCATTTGCATAGTTCCCAAATCTTTCTTTACTTCTTCCGATGTTACTTGCGGAATTTCCAAGTCTTCTCGACTATTCTTTCTTCCATTATCGTTGTGGGTGCCACTGGTACTGTATAAATCTCTATAGAACTCCTCAGCCACTTGAACTATCGCATCCATATTAGTAATGATGTTGCCGGCTTTGTCTCTTAACGCATACATCTGATTCTTGCCAATTCCTAGTTTCTTCTTCACTGCTTTTAGGCTTCCTCCGTTCCTGATAGCATGTTCAATTCTATCCATATCATACTTCCTTATGTCAGCTGTGTTACGCTTGTTGATTAACTTGGAAAGTTCTGCCAGTTCTATTCTAGCTGTAGGGTTAGAGGCGTTCATACACAGGCGTTCCTTGATCAGATCTTTCGTCTCCTGCGATAGTTTACTGGTATCCTGTCTAACAGAGTTACCTCCGACTTCTGTTGCACACTCCTTATTGATGCCCATAAGATTGTCGTTCATTGCTTCAACACTAAGGTCCTCTTCCTGAGTTAAAGCTGAATACCTGTTCTGTAGCTTGATCTGGAATTCCTCTATTTTCCCTCTTACCGCTAACTCATTGATCGGCTTCTTATATACCAGTTTCTTCCGTTCCCTCCTCAGGTCTAGGCTAATTCGAGATCTTACCATCCTGTGGTCACTGCAGCGCACCTTGCCGAGCACGTCCACATCTTGTATGATGCCAGGGTTAGCGCAGAGTATGAAGTCTATTTCATTTCTAATCTCGCCGTTCGGGCTCCTCCACGTCCACTTTCGGCTATCCCGCTTGCGGAAGAAGGCATTCATTATTCGCATATTATTCTATTCCTCAAACTCTACTAATAACTCTCCCCTGCTATTCCTAGTGCCTATGCCATATTCCCCCACTGACTTGTCTCCAGCCTGCTTCTTGCCTACCTTGGCATTGAAGTCGCCCATCACTATAGTGTATTTTGTTTTGACTTTACCCATCACCGATTCCACGTCTTCATAGAAGCTTTCGACTTCCTGGTCATCATGACTGGATATAGGGGCGTACACCTGTACAACCTTCATTTTGTATTCTTACTAAGTTTCACAACAAGACCTGCCACCCTCTCATTAATGCTATAGAATTCCTGTATGTTGCCAGCTATATTCTTATTAATCAGGAATCCGACTCCTAGTTCTCGTCTCTCCGCTAAGGCCCGGTAGCACAGGACGTGCCCGCTTTTTAGCACTGTATATGCTTGATTTGTCCTCCTAACTTCACTGAGCCGGTACGGTTTACTGCCCTGTAAACCGTACCGTTTACTGCCCTGTAATTCCTCCAATAGCACTGCTAGGCTAGCCTCACTAGATAACGTTCTAGCGTTAAACGGTGCCCGGTTCACATTCCAATGCCGGCCTGTCCGGATCCGGTTCCTATAGTAACAAGATTGTCCAAAGACTCTGCCGTGCCTTATTGGAGAGCGCAGGGTAGCGCCCAAATTTCTACGGGAGACTCGGGCGGTTCCACGTCTGGCTGTAGCTGTAACAGCGATTACCAGCCCCTTGGTGTGTGTGCGGGAAAAAGGGGAGGCACTCGTTCCGCGAACTGTGATAACTCCACGGTTCCACCACCCCGGGGAGCTCGACGATTCGGACAGACAACTGGACCCGCGGGTTACCGCCAGCGGAGGCAAGAACGTGCAACTTCGCCTGAGAGAGAGAAAGCAGCCGCCAATCACCGACCGCAATGAGTACATGTCACGTGACGTTGGCGTCAACAAACGCCCACCTATGATTTTGGCGCGCCTACTTAAGCCACCCCGCAATGTATCTTTTTGTATTATCTTCTTTTCTACTTCGTTACGATGGAATAAACAGTGCAAATTTCGCACTAGTGATGATCTCGCGCGTGCCCAATCGCGATGGACTACCGGACGCCTGCGGCCTGCCAACAACGCCACGCTACCGAGAAATAACGCCGGTCGAGGTTCAAGTAAATGGCGCCGCAACACCGCATAATTTTGTTTCACCTTGAGGCCACAAGGGGCATACCTTGATGGCGTAACAGCTTCTCGAATGCTTCGGAACGCCCACTAGACAGGACGCGAGTTTAGTGCAATAAGGCAACTGCAGGAGTGTTCAAGCGTGCGTTGCCAATCTTTTGAGCGTTTATACGTTTGAGCGAATGAGCGTTTATGTGTGGCTATTGCTTCGGTACTTCTATTTCCAATGATCAACGTAATAATGATAATAATCATTGGGGTTCAACATCTCAAAGATGCATGGTAAGTTTAATGAAGGACGCCGTTGCGGTCGAGGTACCTCTTAATTTGGAACACATGGGCTCTTTATCGCGCACCCTAAACCGATTACGCGAGCGTTTTTTTAACCCCCCCCCCCCACCCTCCATCGGAATGCGGCCGTCGAAGGCTAGAATTGAAGCAGCAACATGTTCTCAATATTAGAACGACCCGAGCCACTGAGAAACCTGAGGGTTCGTTTTTACGTGTATGGTCAGCGGTTTCTTTCTATATGTTATTCTTTTTCTTCGTATTGCACTGTGCTGGGACAAAAATAGATCTGCTGTTGCATTCCGATCAAAGGCATCCGCCTCCCTCCGCCAATACAACATATATGAATGTGAGAATACGCTCTAGTTAAGACGAAACCAGTTAAAGCGAATTTTAGAATGCGAGAAGCAATGTGTAAATATGTGCTTGGTTTCACATAGAATTAGTGGCAAGCAAATTTCGCTCAACAGAAACCTCTGATTTGGTTAGGCCGAGCTTTCGCAGTCGCCACTGAACCCTCCTATTTCGCCCAGTGAAAGGCCAGGACCGGCAGACATGGAGGCAGCGACTATGATATAGCTACACGAGAAAGAAATGGTGTTTACCAAGGACATGAACAGCTGCGCCAGCGTCAACGATAATGTAGAAAAGTGCAGCTCTGACACAACAGAAAACAAAAATCAGAAGGTTTTTGAGGTGTCTACATAACGTTAATTATTGTGAGGTCTCCGGACAGTACGTAAATATACAGCAAAGATATAAGAAAGCATGTGCTGGTGTAGCGGAGCCATACGAGCCTTTGAATGGCGTAAACCTGTGACCTGAAAAGGGCCATGCAGTCCCTGGCCGTCTTAAATGGTGGAAGGCGGACGCAGAAGCGCTGGGCTTCTGCATTTACACGGCAGGCAGCGTGGCTGCGTGGCACGAATGTGAATGCGGCATGTTTTACCGCGGAATTTGAACTTTCTGAACGAGACAAACTCTGCTACCTGCGTACTTAATTTGCGCTACGACTGACGTAGTATTCGGCGCGAGCAGCCAAGAAAAAGTCATTGCTCCATTTCATGATCTGCCTGAGAACGCTTGCCGGTTGCAAGAGCATTGCACCAACACAGGCGGGTTCAGTGGAAATGCCAACCTATAGGAGAGCTGATAATGTCTGCATGGTAAGTTTATATATTTTGTAGCGTAGCTTAACATGGCAATAAACCCGCCGTGGTTGCTCAGTGGCTATGGCGTTCAGCTGCTGAGCACGAGGTCGCGGGATCGAATCCCGGCCACGGCGGCCGCATTTCGATGGGGGCGAAATGCGACACCACCCGCGTACATATATTTAGGTGCACGTTAAAGATCCCCAGGTGGTCCAAATTTCCGGAGTCCCCCCACTGCGGCGTGCCTCATAATCAGGAAGTTGTTTTGGCACGTAAAACCCCATAATTTTTACCATGGCAATAAGAGGTCAGCGAAAATAAAGGGCGTAACGTTATTCTGTTCTGTCCCCTTCTTCACCGCTGTACTCGCTTCCTCTATTTTGAATCGCTTTTTGGGTTCTTTTTTTTCTGTATTGTACTTTAGAGGGGGGCGGGAGTTCGGGAGGGAGGGAGGGAATTATGTCTGTTCTGAAACTGCACAGCGTGTTACGAGGGACGCTTTAGTGCAGAGGTGCGGATTAATTCTGACCACTTGGGGTTCTTTAACGTGCGATCGAAGCAACACGGTAAGCCAGCGTTCTTCCCATCTGTCTGCACCGGCCGCCGCTGCAGGCAAACAAACCGACGACCTCGTGCTCCGCACTTTCGTGTCGTTAATAACACGGCGTACTCACATTAGGCCCACAAACACTCCCTACTAAATTGTAGCATTACAAACCACTTTCCGTGGATATCAATTCAACTCTTATAGTCTTAAGCTTACCGGTGCAAGGCTTCGTGTGGGCATGCTGTCTTTACCACTCGTAGCACACACACACACAAAAGTGAAGAATAAGCACGCCGTGGTGGTGCAACCTTGCTTGATGCGGCAATAGAGATACTCAGAGCATTGCATAACGCCCGTTAGATAAGGCAGGCATTCAAAGAACAAATGCACAAGCTCAGTTCGTAACTTTTTTTTTTCGGTTGGAGCTCACGGCGGCGTTCCACGCAAGTGTGATAGTCCGCACATGTGGCGACGTTTCTTTTTTTCAGCTGAACTGATTTGTCAAATAAATTCCAGTGCAGGTCATTTTCTGCCCCTCTTTCACTGATACAGGAAATGCGGAATGCGACTTTTCGTAAAAAAAGTTGCTCGACGGCCTCACACGTTTTCATTCTGAGGAGGAACTCGAAGGAGCTGTCCGGGTGCTCGATTTCGGGCAGAAGCATCTTGGAGGTGACCAGCACTGCGGGCGCCGACATAACGCACGCGCTGATGAGGGACGCCGCGTCCACCTGCATGAGCCAAACGAAATGTAAGGCGAGACGAACCGAGGAAAACCGATAATTACGACACAAAACATTTGCGGGAGTCTGTCGTTCTCGCAATGACTGGAGGATGCAAGCAAATGCACGTTCCGCGAAAAACCCGCCAGGTGAAGGAAGCTTCAGAAACGTTCGAAATACTCATCCGCCGAAAGTTTCTTCGTAGCTGCGGCCTACTTTCGGGTGTGTGTGGCCACTTTCGCTTTCACTGGAAGGCGCGTCTCCAAAGGCCGTTTCAAAAGTGAGCGGCGAACACCGCACGGAGATGAAATTTATCATTAAATTATGGGGTTTTACGTGCCGAAACCACGATCTGATTATGAGGCACTCCGTAGTGGAGAACTCCGGAAATTTCGACCACCTGGGGCTCTTTAACGTGCACCTAAATCTAAGCTCACGGGTGTTTTCGCCCCCATCGAAATGCGGCCGCCGTGGCCGGGATTCGATCCCGCGACCTCGTGCTCAGGAGCCCAACACCATAGCCACTGAGCAACCACGGCGGGTGAGATGAAATTCACCTTGGCTTTAAGCCGACATGTATAAATAATTCCGGTTAGCGTCCAGCAAGGTGTGTTGTGTTAGGAACGGTGAAATGTGTGTGGTGTGTGGAAGCGTTGCGTGAGAAGAGTGTGGTTGTAGGCCAGTCGGTGAATCATGATTTATTACTATTATTTGTTTTGAAAACATATATGCATTTGACATGAGTATTGGAAAGTTACCGCAAAGAACACCCGCGTGTTCTTTGCGGTAACTTCCAAAATCAATTTACGACCCTGTGGTAATCGCTATATGTTGGCGTCCGAAGCGATTTTTATTCTTGCTTTTCCTGTTGAAGCGAAAAAATATCCTTGTAGTTTGAATCTGCCGCTATACCAACAGGGTGTGGGCGGCAACTTACAGTTTTGTTTGGAGTAGGATTGTAGCGCGTAAAGGCGAGAACGCAAGAAAGCATACGACAAGCACGGACGCGGCGCTAGCTTCCCTATTTCCGAGTAGCATGCCTTTCTTATACATCATCAGCGAACATGTAATCAATCAACGTAATAATGTGGTGCGAGTTCCTTTTCCATCCACGTCCAATGACTTTCTTGCGCCTTATATATATATATATTGGCGCCAGGTATAGCATGAAAGAATAATCACGACGTACGTGGAAACGCGTTCTTTTTTACTGTCAAACGTTTCTACTGGTGGGCCAGCCTTTGTCAGAGTGACATGTAGCAAGACATTTGCAGCCTTTTTTGACCATTTATAAAATGTTGCGACGCATGCGCAAAATTATTCTGCAGTAAGTCGAAAGCGTTATAGATTGCACACACGCAAATCGCGAACATCCACGATGCGCGAGGTAACGATTAGCACGACGGCCACCCATAATCACCACAAGAGCCTCAATGCCTGTAAAGCAGAATTGTGATACGAGTTACGCACGATATCAATTACGCATTGCCATTATATTATGCGCCGATGGCAAAAAAGACAAGTGAACAAATCTATATATAGGACGGGGTACAATACAAGGATAGGTACAATGCGCTCCGTAAGCAATCAGAAACGCACTGAATGCGCCACAGTAGAATAAAGCTTAAGTAACGGAGGGCAGACTAGCGAGTGCGCTTGCGTGTTCGTTTATACCCTTGCCTTGATTGTACGTGTATACGTTGTCTTGACTGGCAATACCGGTGCCTTGATTTTATCAAAGGAGTGACCAGGCATCGTGATATGTTTTGATAGGGGGCAATCTTGGAAGTGTCTTGGCGTGAGACTTGTGGTTATTAAATCGCCTTCTAAACGACGTTTCTGTTTGGTCAATCTGTTGCATGTTACAGGTGTCGCATTCAAGCACGTATACTACGTTGGTACCGTTACACTTTCAATTGCCCCTCTTTTTTACCTCGAAGCCAGTGGACGAGCTGGTGATGATTTGCGTCGTTACCACGCGCGCACACACCTTGCATCGCGAATTCCCGCAAGGAGCGCAGCCATCGTGTTTACGGACCGCGAGCTTTGAAGGTGAAAGGATATGGCTTTTGTACAAACCCTCGGCCGTTCTCGAAGAATATTTTAGGCGTTCGTTTTGTGTTGGCATGCTGTGGTATCGTTTCGATATAGCAGCTGCTTTTGGTGCGCACGCAGAGCAAGACAAAACGAGATTAGCCTTGGATGTATTGGGAGCCATCGGATTGGGGTTTACATTGACCCGGTTGAGTTGGTCTGCGCGCTTTAGGCGTCATTAACCATTCCTGGTGGGTATTTCCGTACCATTGTTGGCAGTTTGAAAGGAAATCATCGCGGTTGGAGCATATTCTTTTAAACCGATGTGCCTGGCGGTGAGGTATTCTGGTCTTGTTATGTCGGACGTGACTTAATGGAAAAGTAAGATTTGGTGCCTGTCGGTTGGTTCGCGGAAAAGCTTTGTGGACAGCCGTCCTTGACAGGTTATGACAGTAACGTCAAGGAAGTTTAGAGCTGTTAATGAGTTATGAAGAGGGAAGGTAATGGACGGATGGGCACCATTAAGAATGTTAATGAAACTTAAAAGACCTGCCTCCCCATGTGGCCAAATCATAAAAATGTCGTCTATGAAAGGCTTATAGAAAGATGCCTTTAAAGGCGAGTTCAGAAAATTGTCTTCTACGATGCCCATGAATATATTAGCGTAGTTTGGACCTACCTATACTACCCATAGAAGTTTCGCTAATTTGAACTTAGTGTGAGTTATATAATTCGAAATTGTTTAATTCCAGGACAAGCTTCATGAGAATACCAATAGTTTCACCGTCAATAGGCTTGTCAAAATTACATTCCCCAAAGGCCCTTCATGAGAGCGGAAATGCCATCGCTGTGTAGTATGTTTGTGTAAAGAGACGAGACAGCAAGTGTCACCAGAATGCCGCCGTCGGGAACACTTACGTCCAAAATATGTTTCTTAAAATGATTTGTGTCCTTTATCATTGCAGGAAAAGTGGGCGGAATTTTATTTATGAGACAATATGCATACCTACCTAGATATATATTCAGTTACGGTGCCTATGGCAGAGATAATGGAGCGTCCCGGGTTGTTAATTTTATGTATCTTAGGCAGGAGATAAAATCTACCTGTACTGGACTTAGTGGAATTAGTGAAAGGGTTGTCGTTTCATCTATTTTTTTTTCTTTTTTACCAGTAGCGCGAGTGTGTCTTGCAATTTAACTTTGAACTCGTTTGTAGGATCGGACCGGAGGGGTATGGTTCTGACAGTTGCCTTTCAGCTTCGCTTGTATAGTCACTTAGATTAAGAATAAGAATAGCGCCACCTTTCACAGCTGGCTTAATTATAATCTGAGTTAATAAAAAATTAAAAAAATAAATTATGGGGTTTTACGTGCCGAAACCACTTTCTGATTATGAGGCACGCCGTAGCGGAGGTCTCCGGAAATTTCGACCACCTGGGCTTCTTTAACGTGCACCTAAATCTAACTACACGGGTGTTTTCGCATTTCGCCCCCATCGAAATGCGGCCGTCGTGGACGGGATTCGATCCCGCGACCAGAGCAGAGCGACTCAGCAGCCCAACACCATAGTCACTGAGCGACCGCGGCGGGTCTGAGTAAATTAATATATATATATATATATATATATATATATATATATATATATATATATATATATATATATATATATATATATATATATATATATATATATATATATATATATATATATATATATATATATATATATATATATATATATAGAAGCCCTCTTGCAGAGAGAAGATAATGCTGGCCCTCTGATGATTCCCCTGCGCATGTGCCCACATTTGAATTATTTATTTGACAATGCAATAGACAGTCTGCTAGTGCATACATCACCAACCCTGGTGATCCAGTCTGATTCTATAATCAGGCGACTTAACGTGCACCTGTATCTCTCTAAAATGATCGTACCTTCAATATGGAGACTACAGCTACATTTTAGGCAATGCAAGAGACAAAACACCGTCTGGCGTCATTTATTTTTTTACTTTGTTACTGTGTTCACGCAGTCTATCAGTCAGACATCTCCCTGTATAGCCTATGTGGCTTTTTCCGCAGCCTAGTAGAATGCGATATATCACACCTGCACGACATTCGATGTACTTGTTAGTGTGCTGTTTTCTGTCACATATTGCTTTTGCTACTTTTCCTGGATTTCTCTTCCGGCAGAGAACACCTAGTTTGTTCGGCGCAGAAAAAATCACATTGATTTCTGCTTAATGGTCTGTTTTCTTTAGGTTATGAGAAAGACAGTGAATGTACGGGACTATACAGCAACATTTTCCTTGTCAAGGTTGGCGCCCCCTTCCGCTGAGGATGTATTCCCTCTGATGTGCCTGTTTGAGCAGGCCTTTTTGCAATGGACACCAGGACATGCCTCGGATATACAACCTCGCGAAGGCGTGTGGCCTGCAACCTGAAGATTACTTGCAATAAACGTGGTCATGACTTTTGTAATGCGTTATTTAAGCTCATACTTGCCGTTACCCTTTTCGGCAGATTAGAATGGCGTGAATGGAACTGTAGGAGAAGCCTATTAGAAGAGGCTTATTAGCGTTATAGTCGGATACAACTTAAGTCTGCAGTGAAGCCGCGCCCACACCCGCATAACCACCAGCCACTGTTCCACCGCGAGGGTGCAAATAGTTCGTACTTCAAACTTTCTATCACCCGCCGTGGTTGCTCAGTGGCTATGGTGTTAGGCTGCTGAGCACGAGGTCGCGGGATTGAATCCCGGCCATGGCGGCCGCATTTCGATGGGGGCGAAATGCGAAAACACCCATGTACTAAGATTTAGGTGCACGTTAAAGAACCCCAGGTGGTCGAAATTTCCGGAGTCCTCCACTACGGCGTGCCTCATAATCAGAAAGTGGTTTTGGCACGTAAAAAACCCCATAATTATTTAACTTTCCATGTTACCTAAATAAGGTGGTAACCACAAAAATAAAATTATAAGCGCGTAATTTTATACGGTTCTCATTCGTCTATTATAGTAGAACGGTGAAAGCCTAATTCTTTAGTGAACTTAAATAAAACGCTTGCTTCACTGGAACTATTTATTGTCAAGTTTCACTTCAGTTGGCAGTGAAGTTTCATGAGTAAGGCGGTGTCAGCAGTGAAATTAACAGTACCCCGAACTTTTGAAAAGTGTAATGCTCAGACTCCATACGTTTCTTCAATGTCTGTTGCACACCTCATCGCTTCCGCCGATTAAAAGACTCTTCAAGAACAGCAGACGCTCAGGAGGTATCAAATACGACGCCATTTTGAAATGGCAGCATGACGACAATTTTGTTTGCTTCTGGGATTGACTGGCGGAGCAACAACCTCGCGCGGTCCCTGTGTCTTGGTTGCGAACTGCTGTTCTTTTTAAGTTGTGTACTACTATAGGATCACATGACCAGCGAGTGTGATTGTCATTAAAGATTAAGTTTATATCTAGGAACCTCGTCGTTCCGTCAAGAAACATTTCGCAGGTTAGTTCAAGAGGACAAAGGCAGTCGCGTACCATATTAAAAAGACCATCACATTCATTGGGAATGTGCCGATGCTGTTATGTTATTCTGCTACGTGCATTCAAGTATACTTGAGTCCCCATAACGCTGTTTAGCCTTACAGGGCCAAGACATAATCGACGTATCTAAAAACAGTTGCCCCTTCAATACGTTCAGGCAAGCCTCTGTCTAAATCTGCGAAATAAATGTTGCTAAGAACAGGTGCTAGGCACAGCCCTATACGTCCCTACCCGACCCTATCCACGTCTGTGCCTTCCCTGTGCCTTCTTGCGTCCTCCCCGGTACCACCAGGACATGCGTCATGCGGACGTGCTGCCAAGATTCCATACCAACAAGCCCTCATTGCAGCACTAACTGGTTCGAAAGCCCCCCGTGACAGCTTCAAACAGGGCCGTCATGTGACTGCGGAACGCCGAGATTTCCAGAGCAAAAGGAAAAAAGCTTATATACGCGTTAAGGTCCCTAAATGCGGGATGGCACACATCACCCACGAAGTGCAGGGCTCCGGGTCGACAACGTGGAAGGGAGCTCGGGTGGGTTGCCTTCACGCGTAGTATGCATCGCAAACATCCGTCTGTCCACTTCTGCAGGATGAGTGCCCGAAAGCTTATCCTCAAGACAACCACCTTGGAGCTCAGCCTTTTCTGTGTGTTCAACAGACATCGTGTTCGCACTACAGCGAGATGGACGTGTACATCTATACGGAACAGCCGCTATTCGACGATGCCTCAGTGCGCACCTCGTAGCTGATGAGGGCCGCGAATGTGGCTGCAGATAGGCTGCCGAAGCCCGACGCCATGGCCGTGTGCAGCTGGGACAGCGTCATGTCACCCACGTACCCGCGCAGGATCCACGGCAGGTCGTTCTGCGCCGAGCAAAGACCGTGTCAACTCTCTGAGAGTAGCTCGCGTAAAGCGAAAAAAAAAGAGTACAACTGCAGCGCCACATGCGTGACAGCGCTGTCGGAAAATGCACGCCTGAGTTTGTATTCCCTAAAGTTGAAACCGAATGCCTTGACGACCGACGGATTCGAGAATACCTTTCTTCAGATGCACGAGAACTTGTCGCTCAGCGAGTTGGTTGAGATCAGCGCTCGACCTGTCGTTTGTTACTCGCCCTCCTAAGTCTTCATTTTCCTTTTGGGGCAACAATGTATTCATTACTTCATATGCATGTTCCTTCATCGCAACAATCCAAGGAATTGCACCCAGCAGTCATGTTCCCTTGCGGAAATGTTCGGCCTTGTTGGTAAGACGCACTGAAGAGCGTAATAAAGGACGCGGACAAGACGGGTGTATGTGTCCACATGCTCGTTCGTGTCCTTTACTGCGCTTCAACTTTCTTGAGTGGGTTCATATGGCGTGCAGAAGCGCAACACTAAGGAATATATCTATATATATATATATATATATATATATATATATATATATATATATATATATATATATATATATATATATATATATATATATATATATAAAGCTATCTGCTGGATTGATAAACTACATCTCCGATATGCCCACGAAGCTCACTCATGCCGTGAGCAGAGAGGCTTGATATAAGCCAGCAAACACACTAAAAGGAAAACATTGATGGCGCACCTGTCCGTTGGCGACGTTAATGCGATTAGCAATCTTTCTTATGAGGGGTGTGTAATTGCTAGCGGAAATGCTTTATAGATTACGGCGATTAATATGATGATTATTGTATCCCCACGCCATCCGTGAATCACGTAACCTTATGGGCATAGAGTTTCTCACTACATTACCTAGAGGGAAATCTGGCGCTGCTGCGCTGTGGTATGCATGGGAATGCCGGTATATTGTGACTTCGGATTGGCATCGTTCTCGGGGAGACAGGACACCTTGAAGACGCCTTGGCTAGCACCGTTCCGTCTGTCACAATGATTCATTTTCTATGAAAATAGCACGTGAAAAACTGTTTTTCGCTTTATTATTACGCAAATACATGTTTTGTTTAACTATGAGAACTTGTTATTGCGTGTACGATTATATGTTACGTAAGAAGTACCAGCGGACCGTTAAAGTTGGAGGACAGACGACAAGGTTCGCGCTCGCTTTGAAACCATTTGTAGCCTGTTCTTGCTTCTCTTCGCTTGGTTATGCGTTGTAGGTGAGTAAAGATGTAATATGCGTGAATGGAAACATTTTATGAAGATTTTACTTTGAAAACGCGTTATTTGTGTAGCCATATCCACGTTTTAGACGAAGTCTCTTACAACACCAGCCAACACGAGCCTCGCAGACACATATACCGTCATTCCCATGACGGCACGGTGCCCCCTTAAGAAACTCCCATAGACGGTGACGCCAGATTTCCCTCTAGGTGTTATAGTGAGAAACTCTATGCTTATGGGCACATCAGCCGGAACACGAAGTGGCAATCTCGCTGGCACCCACAATGCCGACGCAGTATATCTTATTTTAATCACTGCACCTCTGTTGAAACTCCGTATTGTGAACCCCCCATGCACTGTATATCCCTAGTATGCTGGCTGCAAATTTGTTGCAATGGCTATCCATTAAGCGGCCCCACTCAACGCTGAGGTGTTTGTTACGGTACTATCGCTTTAACATTATACATACAGATATATGGGGCTACGTAGCCTTTGTGTCACCTTGGCAAATCTATCCTGTGTGACTGGCCAAGAATGGATCCGCCTAACAGCATTACATACTGCAGTGACCCAAGTTGTCTACTACGCCAAACAGCAGGAAGTTGTCTATTATCCAGTGACCTATGATGTCTGCTCGGCAATATACAGCAGCCAGCACATACCTAGTAGTCCAAGCTATCGAACAGCTTGGGTCGCTGGGTCTGTGAAAGAGGTTATATTCATACCGCAGACTGCATGGGTAAAGTTGCCAAAGAATGCTAATCGCATTAAAATTTGCCGCACTAACTCCTAGTGAAGCCATGCTTGATGGGAACTAAATAATTGCGTTTTGAAGGAACAAAAGACGAAACCTCGCGTGTTTTAAGATGTTTTCTTCGAGGAAACAGCTCAAAACGACATGCGGAAATACTTTCATGTCCGTGACGTCGCACGGACGTAACGTTCTGCGGCTTTGTGCGCAACATTCAGAAAGGCAAACTTAACGCCTCATTTTTTTTTGCTAGTATAACAAACCTCTTCTCTTGAAATAAACGCAAACGGTGCATTAGAAGTATGTATACTATTCTAAACTGGTTTAGCGTTGCTTATCGGTGTCGCCAGCTATCCTACCTTGTTTTCATGAGGTTTGTTCGATTCAGAAAAAGGTGCACGGCACCTCAAACGAAAAAGTGCAGGGGGTGCCGGGCTGCACCCACTCGCTGCAAGGTTCAAGGGTGCAGTGCACCACGGCGGCACCTTGCATTGCACCCCGTTCAATCGAGCACGGGGGTACAGGGTGCACTGCTGCACCTCGGGGAATCGAGGGTCTAGGTCCAGTGCACCGTGAATAGGTGCAGAAGGTGCAGAGAAACTTGGCTGAATCGAATAGACCTATGGACTGCCTCGTACAAGAATTTTATGGTCTGTTACAAGCTATGAGGATACAAAAGAAAGTTTGTGTCATGCCCATCGTTACGTCTAGGTCGAAAAAATGTTCCCTTTGCCTTTCGCGTAGCCACTAAAAGAAGGTCTCAAGGTGCTCAGAGGAAGCTTTCGCTCGGGTGCTCCTATCTAAATAAATGTAAAAGGAGAATTCGTTTTTCTCGGCAACCACTACATCAAATTTGGCGAGGTTTGTTGCGTTCATAAGAAAAACTTAGAATGTAGTGACTGTTGGTTTCGAATTTTCTATTTAGGTCGTCCATTTTTTATTAAAATTGTCAGAAGTCGATAATTTTCCGAAAACGAAACTATTAAGTTTACAACTCTAACTCAGCAACAAAAATGGTGCCACAATTATGTGAGCTGCATCTAATAGTACATCTAAAGCGGACAAAATTCACATGTTACTCATGAGTCTAGAAAATTTAGTAATATGGAAACACAGTTTTTTTCAGAAGCTTTGTACACAACGTAACAAATTCACCTAAGGTATAAATTGACATATCAAATTTGTCCCCTTTGAATGATCTAATGGGTTCCGTTTACAGAACTGCAATATCTGTTCTTGATGCAGAGCTATTAGTTTCTAAACGTCGTGCTTATATTTCTTTTTTCAAACCTTCGAATTCTTTAACATTTTTAAAATAAAACTCAGTCCCTAAATCGAAATTCCGCTTCCAACAGTCACTAGAATTTAACTTTCTCTCTCAAATGCAACAAATTTCATTAAAATCGGTCCAGCGGTAATCTCAGAAAAACGTGTTTGCGTTTTACATGTATTTGAATAGGCTGCGTTGAAGTTAGGCCCGAGTTAAAGCTTCCTCTTAAGCTGAGCGATCAGCTCCCACAGTCGGCAAGTCGTCTTTTTTTAGAGGTAGGCGAATATTAAATTCTTCTAACACGAATTGAATACGAATAGTACCAAATATCGAGTGGAATATCGAATAGTCATACGCAGACGCATGTACACACAGCAGAAATATTTATTTCGGATTAATTAGCTATCACGCGTGTAGTGACTAGCGACAAAATCGACAGCTATCACGTAATAATAATCAGTTTTAAACACAATGTCACTAATTGTCATTAAAAAGCTGCACAAATAGGCTTTCAACATGAATTCAAGTGTCTGACGAAAACTTGTGTGGACGGGACCATTCATAGGCAGGGGCAAAATGGACGCTGACGTACCCCTAACATAAATCATGATAAGATGTTTCGGCACACGTACGGCAGCCTTGTACACAAAGAAAAGAAAGGGAATCGGAGGATGATTTGTGTACGCGTACATAATCATTTTCCAATTTTTCTTTAATTTCTTTGCGAACAAGGCTCCCGTGAGTGTGCTGAAACATCATTATTTAGGTTTGCTGTACGCCAGCGTCCATTTTACCTATAGGTTTTCAACATCTATAAAGCCTGGCTGTAAACAAGTTTTTCTAGAATGAATGGCTGTTGTATGACTACTTTCGAAAAAACTCTAAACACGTGGTTGCCGAAAAGAAACAGAAGTGGTGGGGAAAAAATCTGCTTAGAGGGACTGACAACCAATTTTCATGGTAGTCATTTTTTTTTTTAGTGCAATGGAAAGCTTACCGGTCAGAGTGTCTAACCATAAAGTGCTAACGCTGAAAACGCCGTGGAATATTTTTATCAGAATTTTTCTATCTGCAGTGAGGATGTAGTCGTTCACTGAGAGTATCTGAAAACGGTGATAAGTGAGCGCGATAGCGATTATACGCCGGCATTAGTGGGGATGCAAACGACAAGTGTGGCCGTATAGCTATGATAAAGTATGATTTTATTTATCAAGTCCATGTTCCTGCGATTCATGTTTTCCGAATCGTTAACTGATTTCTGCGACAATAGTTACGTGTTTTCGTGGTTTCCTGTTCAAACTGCTTTGGTATTTAACCAATCGGATTGAAAACGAAACGACGCCTTCACACGTGATACGGAGTTCAACGTGTTGCCGTAACCACGCGTGCATTTCCGATTTCCGAAGCGTAGAATAATGCGCGAGTGTCTAATAATATACCAACTGCAATATTAAGCAATAATTATGATGTACTTATAAACAGTCGACTTCGTACAGTAATCTCATAGAATGCATCCGAAGTACCAAGATTTCACCGCCAGGTCTCGCCGCTTGCTGGTTTTTGAGATTTTCTTTGCCATCTTAAAATTATAATTACTACTTAAATCGCAAAGAGCGTGCTGGATTTTTATCACTATAAATCACGGTCATTTCATTTCCATCAATGTCTCACAACATATTCTGGCTGGTTGTGAGTCCCTTAAAGAAAATGGGTGCCGTAAATACATGTAATAGGAGTGCAATGAAAAAATTCCCTGGCTGTAGCCTAAAAAAGAAAACCGCCACGCGGAGCACTAAATGACAGACTACTAGCAATACTCACTGGTTATCATGTAGGCTACCGCCACGAAAATTAAAAGAAAATTTGCATTACCCATTTTGTTTATGCATTGCTGCGAAAAGTTTTGGCGCTCTTTCACTTCTTATAATTTTTTTATAGATAACTTGGTTTATAGCAGACGGAAAACAGTGTCAAGACTTTAACAGGTTCATTTCAAATATTCGAAAATGCTGAATAGTTCATTTTTGAATACAAAAATGAATAGGTAGTATGTATTATTCGATTAGTGTTCGATGCATCTAATATTCTCCAAGCCTCAGTCTTTTTCTACTTTCATTTCATGTTTCCTTATTAGTAACTTGAAACTTATCGTAAATTTGACCTGCAATCATAATTAAGTCCACATTTCAGTTAAGTAAACAGATAATTTCGCGCTATGATTCATATTGGAATCATTGTCTGTCCCCTTCGTATGGTTAATCATTTTCAGTCATTGATTATTTAGCTTGCACAAGGGCACTTCACAGTCAGAAAGTGTTGTTAATTAAAAATACATATCATGCAAGAATCCTTCCCTGGAGAAGGTCGCTGCAGCAATAGCAATAAATCACGGCCCGGACACACAGAGCCGGATTTAGAGAGCAGTCTGGAACAGCCTTTCCTGCCACATCGCTGCTGTCACCAACACACCTGGCTTCATGTGAGAAATAACAGTGTTTTGTAAACATTTTAATTTATTGTGTTTCCACCCATTATGTTACACTTTGCAATGGGCCTTTAAGGAAATAAAGTGAAAACGGAAGAATACTTGAGAAACATAAACGAAAGGCGCCGGCCAATTGTTATAGCGAACAACTTGATCTCAAGAACTCCGGTCAGAGAATACTACATCAAACTTGGTAACCAAATCCTTACGAATCAGACCCTTAATTCGCAGGGTTTGAACCCGGAAGTATGTTGTCGAACTCATACGACTCTGCTCAGTAAGACGCAGAGCCACCTGGAGCTCGCGAATCTTCGCGAATCTGAGTCCCAGTGAGCTCCAGTGGACGCCAGTGGTTGGGAGTCCGATCATGAGCGAGCCCGGAAGAGCAATCGGATGTGTGAGTTTGGCTTGGTGAATCAAAGTGAGTCCGAGTGACTTCTTTAGGGCGTAAATCCGACTTAGTGAGTACGAAGGGAGCATGAGTGAGCGTAAGTGAGTCCAAATACTTATGAGTGAGTTTCAGTGAAGATTAACTTTCGTGGAGCCTTGATCAAGAACATCTGACTCACGCGTGATTTCAAGTGTTTGTTGAGTTCATGATACTACGTACATGCTAGGTAGAATTACTGAGCTCGACGTCGCGGTTCAATGATGGGGGTGAAATGCAAAAACGCTCGTGTACTTTGACTTAGGTACACGTTAAAGAACCCCAGAGGTGCAAAATTATTCCTGCGTGTCCGTGAGGTAGAGCTCGTATGCACCCTGCTGCATCTGTGTGTCTCCACGACCGGCGTCGAATGGAACAATGAGAGCCGATGTTAGAAAATGTGACAAATGGAAGGAAATTGAATTTTACGTGCATATAAGGTGCCAGGTTATCCAGTGAATTGTGCTGATGCTGCAGCTACGTACTGATCAGGAAACATATTAAGGCAACAACATTTTTACGCTCGTTAAAGGAACAATAAAAATAAACGCACGTGCCAAGTTCGTTTACATTGACGAAATATGCTACAAAAACACTTTTTGAGTTATTTAGTGGCAATAAGACATTTGACCAGAAAAATGAAAGCGAAACTTTCATTATTTCTCTTATTTTCGCACTGGCACACTATACATGTGACGTCACGGATTTCAAAGTATATTTGTCTTATTTTTGTCACTCCGTGAATTTTTTTAGACCTGCTAAGTTCAGTCTTTGGTTTTTCCTTAATTCACCGTAGTCCACCTTTACTGATACTAAGCACGAGGTCGCGGGATTGAATCCCGGCCACGGCGGCCGCATTTCGATGGGGTCGAAACGTGAAAACGCCCGTGTACTTAGATTTAGGTGCACGTTAAAGAACCCCAGGTGGGCCAAATTTCCAGAGTCCCCCACTACGGCGTGCCTCATAATCAGAAAGTGGTTTTGGCACGTCAAACCCCATAATTTTTCGTCTTTATTGATAAAGATTTTACTATGCCCGAGCAGAGACTGACGAAATCGATGACGTAATGGCGAGCTGGCGTGAGAACATCGAGCAGGCGTCGCCACCAGCCTCCTGTTCCAGTCATTTCTCTCCTCATGGTCAGAGTGGCATTTTTGTCATTGTAAAATGTAATTAGCTCTGCGTAGTGGCATGGCGCTGCAGTGCGGCCAGTGCAAATCACAAATCGTGACAACATTACACAACACTCTTAATCGAGCAAATAGCCCTACAGTGAGCTGGTAATTCTCAGTCCGCGTGAGTTGTGACCCTGTATTACAGGAATTTTAGTCAATTGACTTTGACTCTGCAAAAAAATAGTGAACCTGTGATTTAATGAGTCTGAGTATAGCCTTAACCTATGATTTCGTGAACGCGAGTGAGCCCGAAGCAGTGACAGTCCATAAGCCCGTTAATCTGACTCAGCCAGGATGAACCTAGTCTCGGTCAGCTTCAGTCCGAGTTAGCTCGGTTGAATCGTGCCTATGATGGGTAGAGCTGAAACCCTCAGCACCCTAAGCTGAAATATTTTTCGTCAGTGTGTCGGAGCGAGTGATATTCGTCTGCGGACCCATGCACCAGTGGGTGACCAACTGCTATTGCCTCCGTTCTTGCTCCGTTTCTGTTACGTATAGCTTGTGCCCCGGAAAAAAAAAAGAAAAATAACCGCTCACATGTCAACACATCTCCTTGTTGTAATCACGGATTTGAAAGAGACAAAAAGCTAGAACGCTTCATTTTTCGTCTTAGTTTGCTGAGTACTTATATATTCTTACCAATGATTCAGTGCCTAAAGGCTAACAAGGCTACAGGGAGCCTCGGGAATGGCAAAGTGCGTTATCTGGCTAGCGAGGCGCTTCTGGTATGGAAATAAAAATGGAGTGCAGCAAAGTAAGACCAACGTATATTTACACGAACAAAGACGAGCACTGTGCCGCTGCCCCAAATTCCCAAGACTGCGTCACTTATTCGGTATAGGCTCGACCTGGTGCTCCCCATGAGTCGTGCGACAAAGCCCGCGGTGCCCACCTGTGCGGCGACGATGTTTGTGGCGACGCAGAGGGCGTCGCACGGTGACACGCCAGTGCTCCAGCGCAGCGAGGCGGCAACGGACAGAATGGCTTTGCGCAGACAGCCGTAGAAGGCGACCAGGGACATCAGGAAGGAGAAGAACACGGTCATGGTCATGACCTGCGCGACGCGTGCACAATCCGTGCATGCACACTAAAGGGCCCGGCCACGCGTGAGCGTTTACATCAGCGCCGCTCAAAAGGAATCTGGCCATTGACCGAGAAACAAAAGTAGCAAGATCTTTCACGTGTACATATAGTACCTCTTCCATCAAAACACACAGCTCTGTCAAGCTTGTCCCCTCAATAATTAAAGGTCACACGTTTTCTAGACATCTTTTCTCGAGTGACGACATTAACGCGCGAGTATGTCAACACCTGAAGCTTCATTTAGCATCTTGGCAGGGAACATATGGAACGCAAGAAGCTGCAGGGAAAGGAGCGAAATTAAATTATTCGTACATATATAGTGTTGTGTCTCCAGATAAGAATAAAACGCGGAGTCCCCTTTATTTACTCCTTCAACGTAAACTTGTCAGGCAGACTTTTGGTTGCGTGGTATGAGTATTCTTAGTGCGATCTTCTCAACTAACCAGTTGAGTACATTATTAATGCTGACAAATACACGAAATGCACGTGCGAGGAAAAATCATTGACCTTTACAGTTCCTCGCAAGACCATAGCAACGCACGTTAGATCAAATCGGACTAGATTTAAACGTACGCCTGTGACCGAAGAAACGTGAATGCCCACATACGGAGCGGTAACAGACAGGTCTCGTGCTCAACGGAGCGCCTCTTTCGGCCAGTGCTCACGTGGAAGGCGAAGACGTGTGGTTGTCGCGGCATCGATTCACCGATGACGCCCGTGGCCGCGTGGCCGAACGCGAACTGGGCGCCCACCCGCGAGTAGCTGGTCACCGTCTTCAACTTTGTGCCCAGGCACGTCACCACGCCGTGTCCCACCGACGAGCGGATCATGATGGCGCCCAGCACGAACTGTATCAGAATGCCGGACAGCACCACGTGCCAAGAAATCTGGACAGGACACGATCACCGCTCTCGTAGCCTCTGATTGATTCACAAGATGAAACAACCCGGTATAACACATTCGCATTAACAAATACAACAAGAAGAGAGTCGTCTCTCTCGCCCGCGTGAATAAATGTTAGTGCATAGGAAAGAACACGAATGCAGCCATAGCTCTCTCAACTTGGTTCAACTATTACTATACCAGTCGTTTCCGCCTCAACTGAATGCCTGCGGTTGCGGTCATGTACTCCTCTTCCTCCGACTCTTCTGAGTAAGCAGCTCACGTAAACTGCACACTGAGTCAGCAAAACAGGGAAGTCCTAAAAAACACGCACGAACTAGAATCAATGAAACAACAGAATAGTGCATTATATTCAGCGGATATTTTTTTCACTTCATTTTTTCTTACTTATTTAGACATTCGATATGTGCCACTGGGTCTGTGCCTCATTATTGCTTAATCCTCTATAAAGGTTACACAAAGTGGGCACGTGCCACTTATGACGCAAAGGACGTAGAAGCCTCAAACTTATTTACATGTATACGCCAATGGGAGAAGGATTATATAAGTTGGGACCTTTGCAGTGCGCAAACATAACCATTACATGGCATTACAAGTTGTATATAATGAAAGTAAACATAATTTTACGCATCGTCGTTATGTATAGCATTTACTTTACCGTTTCACTAAACTTTCGCGTAACATGTACTCCAACACGCGCGCTAGATCTGCACAATTCTTTATGCGCACATAGTCTCGCTTCTCTTTGTAAACGAGGCGACGGTTGGTGCAATCACGCTGCTTCAAAGCTACATTATATTGGGGCGCGTGTTATTGCAATTAGACATGGTTTAAGTATAATGTAGCACTATAGATTTCGCACGCAACTTCTCAGAAAGAATTCTGGCGCTATAGTCTTTTAACTGCTGTGGGTACCATAATGGGTATGCGGCCTATAGCCTTATCGGCCTGGCTGCAAACGCACTAGCGGTGTCGGATAAGTAGACGATATTGTTCCATTTGTTCAATTCGAACAAGCGTCGCTAAGGCCTGCGAAAACGCTAGTGTGAGGTCATTTGCTTGCGTTTATCCGTGACGACGGCCTGTTAGGCACGGGATCTATTTAATTTGTATTTTTATTCCGATAGCAATTATAGGGACACTACGGGCGAATTTCCGCTGTCGCCGTCGCCGTCGTTGTGATGTTCCACATAAAAACTCAACTACGCTAATATTCCATCGCGTTTCGCGGCACCGTTTGCTGTAGGTGTGAGGAAAGAAAGGTGAAGGGGGAGGGGAGAAGAATGGTGGATTGATGGGCGCCATCTTCCTGCTCGCCCACTGTGGTGCGCGAAAGGGGGGGAGGGGACTGAGCCCGCGCTAAACGGGAGCAAGGGCGGCAGGTGTGCGCGCTAGCCCGGACGCTGGTGCGCGTAGTTCGGCTGAGCGCGGCTAAACGCACCCTCTTTTAGAGGTTATCTGCGACGGGTGTAAAGACATCAAGAGCCCAGATGGCTTGTGCCTTCGTGTGCGCTATGGTCTCGCCGACCTAGGGTCGGAGGTAGCGTAATCCCAAGTTTCTAATACGCGCTGAAGCTAACGGTAGCACAAAGCGTTCGCTCGGCACTGCTGCCGCTCTTCATTACGGCAGCGTTCTGACAGCGAGTGTCCGCGCCCATTGGGTGAGATCTACTCATGTTTGCCTGTGCGCGCGTGACACCACGCTTGTTAATTTATTTAGTAAGCGAATACTTGCTGCAATTTACACAGCCGATAAAACTACTAAGCTTACTACGTACAGCTGTCTAATGATTTGCTCTCGCAATCGATGTTTCACCTTTTGGGCGAAACTGTGACTATTTTTTTTTTTCGCCACTGTCGCTAACGCGGAATTATGGCCGGCCCTAATTGTTCATGCCAGTACCTTCTCAACAACCTGCATTGTCGCAGTGTTGCTGCAACGATGATAATGACATAGCGTACTATATATGTAGCTGATGTCACCGACAGCGTATCGGATTGCGCAGCTGCTTCGCGATGAGAACGGCTTCCATTACGTGCGCGCGCAAGCGCAAATCTGTCACCTCTGTTCTTTCTCTACTCTCTCTCTCTCTCTTTATTTTCTTTGTTTTTTTGTTCCAGCAGGACTTGGCATGCCAATGACGAAAGCCCAGCGCTATACAGCGAACAGTTAATCCACGAAACTGTGACACTTATGCGCCACGCGGAACAATAATTGCGAAGAATCGAACAAGGGTGGTTATACGCGCACCTTGCGCCTCTCGCACGAAAAGATGTAGCAGATGCCCACTATGGCACCGACGCCCAAGGCGGACCAGATGCGATGCATGTCCGGAAGGCTGTCCACCATGATGCAGCCAACGAGCAGGGCGTACAGCACGCACCAGAAGACCCTGCAAGCATTCGTTGGTGGCATGCCAGTGCGGAGAAGCGGTTCACTGACCTTGTTCACTTCTAGTCACGTGACCACGCCATGCGCACCTGCGCCGGCGTAGTCATCTAGTGTGCTCGCCCGAGTCCCAGTTACCACACTGATGTGTGCCGCTTGCGGTGACTAAAGAATCTCGTTCGAGTGGTCTGATGTCACTCTCGCTTGTGTTGTCTGATCGCCCGCTCAGCTGCAGTGGCTTGCAGTGTCTTCTGAGCGGGCGCTCTTGCACAAAACCAGAACTATCTCGCTACTGCGCTACTGAGCTACTGCGACATGCCCGATTGACCTCCAAGTCGGATTCAGAGCGAGTGCGAAACGTGCGAGTCCAAATCGGGAGGAGCTATTGGGACGACCAGTCGAGCATATATGCACGCGTTAAGTTACGACGGATGCAACAAGCCAATACGCCGAAAGGCTTTTTTTCCAGGGGCTAAAATACCGATACAGCTATCGTTGCAAAGAAGTCCGGCGTTAAATTTCGCTTTCATCTTTGCTGTACACATTACTCACGCAGTCAAACACGGCGTGAGGCCGCTCGGAGATTTTGGTGGTTGCTTCATCGATCTGTAGTCTCAAAGCGACACAGAAGCTATGAGGGACATCCCAGTGCAGGGACCTGGGTTAAGTTTGACCAACTGGGGTTCGTTACCATGCACCCAATGCTCGTAACACGAGCGTTTTCGTCTTCCGTCCTCATCGGAATGCGACCGACGTCGCATTCCGTCAATCAGCAATATAGATTTTATGCAAAAGCGAGTGAACTTTATTAGTGCACGTTTCAGCCGACGGACTGATAATTCACTAATAGCAGTTAGGTACACCATGAAACAGCTGACCTTAATGAGCACAGTAAAGCTACTTTCTAGCGTCGTCGGCCGTTTCTTTCGCTGCTTGTTGGTAAATAACGCGCAGTTTTACTTGCCTATACACAGTGGGCCATATTTTTACTGAACACTAAAACAAAACTGCAGACCAATCTGCGATATGCGTTCTCCCAGTTTTATCTAAAGTATTTGGGAATGCAACAAACGCTCCGTTGTGCAGATTTTTTTACCAAGAATATACAATGTTATCAGTGATGCGCAGCATGGTTTCTAGAAAAGTAAATCTTGTAAAAAAGTTTTTTTTAACTTCAAAAACAAACTAATTAAAGACGTCCACAAAAGAATTAAAATTAAATTATGGGGCTTTACGTGCCAAAACCATTTTCCGATTATGAGGCCGCCGTAGTGGAGGACTCCGGAAATTTAGACCACCTGGCGTTCTTTAACGTGCACCTAAATCTAAGCACACGGGTGTTTTAGCATTTCGCCCCCCTCGAAATAAAGCCGCCGTGGCCGGGATTCGATCCCGCGACCTCGTGCTCTGCAGTCCAACACCATAGCCACTGAGCAACCACGGCGGGTAGCGTCCAAAGCAGGCTCTGTACATTTGGGTTTGTATATCAAGGAAGGCACTTGGCTCAGTACGCCAGAAAGTGCTAAGTATAAAAATAGCAAAAATGGTGTGCGTGGAGTGGTTCTGAAGCTGATGAAGGGCACTTTAACCAACCGCCATCAATGGGTTAGTATAAATAACAGTGCATCACCCATTACCGATATAACCAGACTACCGCAGGGGTCAACATCTGGCTAGATTTATCATTTACACAAATGATTTATGTCATATATTCCACGTTCTGCCAAGCTAATAATGTATGCAGATGACACTAAGGCTATTTTTCGGCAGTACATTCATTCATTAACCTTAAAATCAGGTTATTCATTACACAAATAAGCTACTGTGCTGCCATAGTTGAAATAAATTGCAACTAAATGCTAGTAAGACAAAAATACATAATATTTGCTCCAGTCAACAGACCATGTAAATACATCTTTTTTTTTTTTCGAAGCCAGCCACTTAGAGCAGGTAAAGAAGTTCTCATGAGTATGGTTGAGCGGAGGTTTGGCGTGCAAAAGGCATTCAGAAAAGTTGGCGATAGAGCTTATTAGAATTGTTGGTTGCTTATAGAAACTCCGCAGGGTCATACCAAAGTGGTTACAAAATGCATTATATTATGCTCTGTTCACTTCTATAGCAACACCCTGCATTTGGATATGGGGTACAACCGCACAAAGTAATTATCGAAAACTGATATTTCTGTAAACATCAGTTCTACGAGCATTCGAACAAATATAATGGCCTTCATAGGGACTAGAAAAATGAACGAATTTTTGAAAAATCATCAATTCTAAAAGTAACGCAACTATACCATTTGAAACTTTTACAATGGGTTCTACAAACCAGACCTGGGTGTTTTCAGAATACATCAGGGGTTGCATATTACAATATACGTCGACAACGCAGAAAAACACTATGACGACAAATTATGGTCAACAATATACAGAACACCAAGTACCTGCAATGCTATATATTCGCTTACAATGTCTCATAGATATAGTTCTTACGCATTTAGCACCAACTTCAAGTCCATACAGACACGTAAGTTATAAATGGAGTTTGTATAACTAATGGAGTGTTTTGTATTTACATTTTCATACTTTAAGACTTTAGGTCATCTTGCCATTGTGTGATAAACATACATTTCTTCTATTTCGCGTTATGTACTGCAAGTCTGTGTTTCTATTGAGTTGTAGAATGCAGTGTGAATGTCGCGTGTGTGAAAGTGTATTTTCTTCGAAATTATTAGAGGTGCAAAAGCTTATTGTTGTTATCATTCTACTTCATCGGTCTGCATGCAAGACTGGGGTAGTAGCAAAGGTCTTTTGTCAGGCTTTGTAGCCTTTAGCCTCTGCTCCTGTTCCTGTAACCAGGCAGGACAAAAAAAAATTCAATTCAATTCATACATATGGTTAAACGTACTGGTAGGTTGCATTTCGGAAATGACATATATCTGACTTTCATCGAGGGCAGATTGTGGCCATTGGCAATTTTTAGGACCTTCATCGTAGGATGGTATACATTTGTATTATATAATTATAACTTATTGTGTTTGGTTTTTTCACACATTGTACCTGCATTCTGCACTTTAAAACTGCACCTTTTTGTTGCGTTTAGCAGTCGCATAACTTGCTTAAAGGGACCCAGAAACGATTTTGACGATTTTATACAAACGTACTGAGTCGTTATAGTAGGTCCTTCTGATCATTATTTGACATATCTAAGTGCTCCGCGTAAAGCGTGTAATTTATTATAAGGTTTTAAAAATGCACATCGCTGCCGATCGCAGCACACTGCTCGGCGGAATTTTAAGCTGCCCCTACCCATATGACGGAAATCAACCATATGACGTCAGAGGGGTCAGCTATCCGATTGGCTGACCAGGGCGCGTGATCGATAATTTTTCCAACTTTGTGGTAAACAAAGTTCGTTTGTAATAGTTGTAATGTTAGTTAATTTGTTTTTATAAAAGGAAAGTAACAAAGAGAATGCAGAAGAACAATTTTTCAGTACACTTAAGCACTTCCGGCACACAGCAAGTGTCGTCTGCTTGTGTTACAACGTGCTCCGTCTTCGACGAGAGCTCCATCGTCAGTGTCGGTCTGTCTTTTCGCGAGCGCTATGATTCGACTTTGTTGCTTTGGGGACTGCAAACGTAGCGACTGGCAATATGTCAAGCTGCGACATCGTGTCCCTGTGCAAGCCAGCAGACGAGCGGACTGGCTGCAGCGCACTGGACTGCCGCTATCCGATGGGCGCCAGGATTTGCGTGATTCCGGCCGTCACTTTACTACGGAAGATTACTAATGCAATAGCGTTTCGCCAGCCCGGTATTAGGGTAAACGCAAGCGCAAAGGGGACAGGGCAGGGCCTGGCCGTGTCCCCTTGCGTGGCGTTTCATGGGATGAACAGAAGCGCAAATCTGAGCGGTACGGTGGAGTCGCCTGGTGACATAGACAGTAGCAGTAACAAAATGTATTCTTCATTGCTGCTGGTGTCAATTTTTCGCAGGAGTGTTGTTTTCGTAAATGTTTACAATGTTTTACATTTTGTTAGAGCAATATCAGCTCTTTCTTTGGCTGGCTAAGTTCTGCGCCAACGGGTGGCTGGACCGTGGAGACCGATCAGGCCGCTCACGTACGTCTACGCTAAAGTTCCTTCATCAGTTTGAGTTTATGCTTCCACCGTTCAGTCGAAACGTTCCGCTAGTGTGTGGTTAACGGAATGCCAGATACGTTCGGCGCTACGACAGAATGCTCGCAACGCACGCTGCTTCGATAGCTCTCGGTCGACGGCCAAGCGGCTAGCGGAGAGGTATCGCGCGGGTGGGGGCGGGCTCGAAAACAACCGGAAGTGGACCATGTGACGTCGCATCGTGACGCAGAACCAGTGATGGCGGAGCTTAGCCCCGATGGCTCTGCGAATGAGTTGAGGAGGAAAAGCATGGCTATGGAGGAGGGTAATTTGTAATCGCCAGTAGCTCCATTAATACGTAACGCATCATCTAAATTGTGGTGCGAACGTTCTACTTAAGCTGTACCCTACGCGTCTACAAAATTTGTCCGAATGGTTTGAGGGTCCCTTTAAGTTTCATTCGACTCTGTGTTTGCCATTTTTGCAATTAGTATTACCAGCTCAACACTGACTTCTGTGTGTTAAGTTGTGCACGACGACGACGACGACGACGACGATGATGATGATGATGATGATGATGGTGGTGGTAGTGGTGGTGGTGGTGATGATTTATTGGCATCCCCTTTGACACGAGGCAGTGACAGTGACCTAGCCTGCTTGAGTTACTCAGGTGTGCTAGACGCGCATTTTGCATTCTGGCATTTTTGTATGCATCTCTATTTTTTTCTCTTTCTTAAAACTCTATCTACGTTGCACCCATACCTATGCTTGTAACGGATCTGGTCGCATCAACCTCTTCCTTGCCTTTTCTTCACCAATACTCTAAACGTACCTTGCTTATCTCGACCGCTGACGGTTGACGCTTCCGTCCACATTAAATCCAAGCGCTTCTGGAAGGTGCACGTTAGCTACGGGTCTCACTGGGCGAATTCCTTCACATTCCATTAGGATGTGCTGAGTGGTGTCCGGATTTTCGACGAGGCATACACATGCCTCATCTAGTCGCGAATACTTGCTCCGGTATGTTTTTGTCCTTAGGCAACCAGCTCGAGCCTCAAATAGCAAGATACTTCCCTTCGTGTTATCGTACAGATTCTCCCTTCTAATTTCTTTCTTCTCATTCTTGTAAATCTCCATGGTCTTTTTTGCTTCCATTCTTTGCATCCAATTCACTGTCTCTGTTTCTCTCGCTTTCTTTCTGGTGAATCCTGCTTGTCTATTTTCACTTTCAATTATACTAGCACTTGGTTGCCAACTTCCTGCACCTCTTCCTCCATCAGTGTCCACGCTTTTCAGATGCACATACTTGTGCGCTTTAGCCACTCATTTATTTTTATCCATGTTCCCGAGGTCTTTCTTCAATACTAATTTTGCCCTGCGCTTCTCTGACTTCAATGAAGGCCCAACCCATGTCACCCTGAACTGCCTCATTTTGTGGCTTTGCCGTGTGCTGCCAAATCCAACCGGCCTACCGATATTTAGTTAACTTCCAGTCCCGACGAGATATCCGACTTTTAAGCACGGGATGACCTTTGCGAACGTTAGCGCTGGCACAATGACTACTTTCCAGATTCCACGCACCACCTCATACTGTGACCCCAAAGTGTTCTGCGTTTCATTATTGATGCATTCCGTTTGCCCTTTATTTTCAGATTATCTTGGTGGACGCTTGCGCAAGTCTTTTCTCCGTTTATGTATACACCGAGGTATTTGTATTGCTTGACTATGGGTATGATTTGCTGTTGAATTGACACCCCGTAATTACTCGTCTCTTCATTAAGCATCATCATTCCCGAGTTCTCTGTGCTAAACTTAAGAACTTGACACCTACATTTGTCGCTGCATTTCAACACATACCCGCAAGTCTCTTTAAATACCCTGCACTGATCTCTGTAAATCACTTGCATCAGTCCGGGGACCTTCTGTTGCACCATTTGTCCATTACGCATGTAGGATAAATGAACCCCTAATTCACTGTTTTCCAGTCGTTTTTCTCTGTCGTTAACGTAAAGCGCGAACAATAATGTAGACAGAGGGCATCCTTGCTTCAATCCTTGGCGAATTTTCACCACTACATTACATTTTCAACCTTCCCATACAACTTGTACTCGGTTGTCTCTATTTTATCTCCCTCAGCACCTTTGCGCTTTGGATTAGGAGGTGCCCCTGGCGGCACTTCTTATCTTGGGACCTCCTATAGCACTTGAAATTATGTATTTATCACAGTTGTATCTCATAAATAATAAACTTCGCAAACTTCCCTTCCCGATTAAAAAATGCATGGCGGCCTGACTCCTTTTATGAAACCCGCACTCATTTTCCTGATTTAATTGCATGCTACGTACACGTTAGCACAGAGCGCTGTGTTTACGTACGCTGTAGTGGGAGACAGGAAACGCGCGAACGCAGAAGATTTTTGTGTGTGTGTGGCAGGAAATAAATGATAGGCCACTTCGCGCACTTACGGGATGTTTTCATCAAGCTGAGCATTACTGACGTTGAATGCTATTCAGGCGAGGAAGCCGCGCAACGCTTCAAGTGCACCTCTTAATTGCAGTTAGGCCCGGAAGCTGAACCATGACATGTATAGGAGACTTTCTGCCATAATCTGCGACGTGAATATTTGGAGTAAACACATTACCAGTTGCATGGACTTTTTCCTATCGCAGGAAGGTTCGTCGTGTCTTCACGCTGAGGCAGGAAACGCGTGGACACAGAAACTTGTTATTTCTTTGTGGCAGGAAGTAAAGGATAAGCCACTTCGTGCACTTAACGTGTGTTTTCATTAAACTGCGCAGCAACAGTAGCAGAAGTAGCAACCCCACGTACATTAAAGTCGTAGAGGAACGTTCGAAGAAATCGAATATCAGCAGATGAAATCAACGCAGAAATATTCGAAATTTCGAGCATTCGCATAATCAGGTTCTCCAGTTCGACGAATTGTAACGGTGTTTCGTACGCCGAACGACCCATACACCCTATAGCTTCGTTCGTATATTTTCGTCTCTCGGTGTCTAAAGCAGTGCGCCGTTTAGTGCGCCTGTAACGGAACACGAACGGGGAATTTCGATCAGAAATGTTCCCCGAGCAGGAGAAGTCACTCACGCGCCCCACCCTTGTTCGGCGGCCCGGTCCAGCGCATGGTCGATCCTGGCACCGCGCTTGCGGTAAAGACGAGCTGCGAGCCGCGCCACGTGCAGCAGCGCCCAGGCGGAGCACAGGGTGAGCGCCACCAGCGCCTGGAACCGGGGCTCCGAGCACCAGTCGTCCGACGCGTGCCACGACAGGCGCACCGCGCAGCACAGGTACGCGGTGTACAGCGTCGCCGGGCACAGCCACAGGCGCGGTCTCACGAGACTGCGGTACGCCAGGTACCAGCGCGGCGGGCGGCCCGCGGCGGCAGCCGCTCGGTCCGCGTCGCACTCCTCGGGGTTTAAGGGGGACGTGTGCGGCACCTCCCGCAACGTCTCCTCCGGAGCGGGACTGGTGGTCTGCCGCAGGTGGAGAACAGAGCGGCGCGCTGGTGAAGCAGCCAGGCCGCGAGTGAACGAGACAGTCTATACAGATCGTCTACGGTCGTCGACGTTGTTTCCGTTTTCGCCTTTCTTCCTCTTGAGCGAGGCTGTTCTCCGCGTAGGTACACCTTGAGGTACGCAGACCTTATGGTCATTAAAGAGCGTACGAGCTTCGCCACCACACAGGGCGTGCTAGCGAAACGGCGGCACACTCAAACGTGTATCAAGAGGGAATGTGGAAACTGAAAGGTGTGCCGCCCTTTTTTAATGCTTTACCGCATTTGGAAAAAAAAAATAACGTTCTTCCGAATCCCTTTGGCGGGTGGTTCTGAAGCTTTCACGGTCAATTGTATGTACTTCTGAAACGATGGACATAGTGAAACTAACAAAAAATAATTGTACTGTGATTGCCCCTTTTTTGTTTTTGTTTTTGAACCATATTGCAACTATGTTTTAGAAACACCTTGCGCATTTCCGTGCCTTCCGTGCACTTCCGTGCCTCATAGATGTTCTGTAGTAACGATGCTTTCCTATCTACAGCGCTGAATCTGCTTGCGGGAAATTATTGACGCAGTCTGTTCAAATGTTATTAGCAGCGGCTTGTAAAGGCAAAAATCCACGTGGTCTATCACAGAGCAAAGAAAAAGCGATGGAACTGATTTAGTGAGAGGAAAACAAGGCGGATTTTCTTTTCTATTATAGGGCGAAGAAATGTGGCGTCAGCGGAAATTGTTAATGCTTTAGTGCGATTCTTTTTTCACTTCGCCGGCTATGAGATTATAGGTACTGTGCCCTTCGCAATATTAGTCTTGCGTTACTCTGGTAATCCATGCATAGTTCTATAACCGAAGGAATTTTTAGTGCTTTTAACGAGCATCCTTTAAAACTCTCTTGCAATTCGCTCTAGTTTCGGAATAATAATGTAGGGCCGAATTCACAAAGCTTTTCCGTTTTCAGAGCTCTGTCATTGGCTAGCCTTCTTCGTTAATTCTATGTCCGATATCATGATTCGCTACAATTCGCTCCTACGAACAATTCTCGCATAATATCTTTTTGTGAATACGAGCCTAGATTGCCTAGATTGTTTAATTGAGAAATTATTCGCAAGTAAGCTTGAATATTGTAGTGTACTGAGTACTGAGTACGTGCTGTACCTTTTACTGAGTACGTGCTCAGCGTTTGCCGACATCAGGTTTGCCGACATCAGGTTTGCCGACATCCGCTGCCACTGTCACCGCCTTTTCCAAGAAAATGAATACTGAAGAAATCATCCAGTTACCCCTAATAAATATTGTTTTCATTAAGTTATGGGGTTTCGATGAAATACCCGTTGCTGCCTTCAAGTAAATATGTACTCGGATAACTACAGCGTGAGGAGTCGATATATATAGACAGAATTCCAAACTATAATTTATTTTATTTATTTATTATACCCTCAGAGCCAAAGGAACTACAGAGGGGAGTGGTTACAGCAATAAACGAAGAAACACGAAAAAATACTGTGACTAAAAAAATAGGTTACAAAGGCTTCTGTTTATGCAATTCCAGCTACGGCATCACAATATACTAAATGAGTGTTCATAAGAAATACATCTTATATAGAGTGTCCTAGCTAACGTTAGCCAAGGTGTTCAAAGAATAAAAAAAGATAAAAATATACACAATGCAACATACAATTATAAGACCAATGGTGTTCGGTGTTCAGAGGTCTGGCGACCTTAGGTCGTAGGTAACACCGTCTTACAATCTTATGTTGCACCGTGATTTGTAATCTTGTTTTTTTTTCTTTGGGTACCTCGGCTAACGTTAGCTGGGACACACGGTATACACATATTAGCAGTTGGTTATATATTAAAAAAGAAGAAAAAATAATGCATCTAATTATACAATGTTAGCTAAAGCAGTTCGAAATCGTTGGCTATCATGAACAGATACTTCTACGGGAAGGCGGTTCCAGTCAACGGATGTGCGATGCAAAAAGGAATGGAAAAAATTCAACGACGATTACGATACACCCTAATGCGAAATTTGAGCGCAGCTCTATAGGTGTTTTCGTTTCGCGATACATCGAGGCAAAGAATTTGAGAGAGACACGTAACAGAGTCAGCGATCGTCGAAAATCTTATCTGCGGGTCAAGCGCGTCGGCTTTTATACAGGAATTGCCGAAGGTTCCAGGGTAATCGCTGGTGCCACGTGGCTTCCCGAAACTACCACGCCATTCGCGTCGCGCATACAATCTGATTACAAAACAATCACAAACCATGGCAATCGGGAACAAGCGCGAACTAGACCAAACCAAGCAAACCAAACAAGCGCGAGCGAAAGCTGACGCGAGCAGACGATAGCACGAAACGAGCGGTCCGGGGCAGCCCAGATACGACTAGGCGCCGAGCGGTCGGGCTGGCCCGCATGACACCAGTTTCCCGCGCGCACGTCACACTGAGGGGGCCGCTCTCGTTGGTCTCCGCCGTTCGCGGCACGCGTCTTTCATATCCCGCTCCGTGTTCGCTCTTTCATCTTTCGCTGTGCTCGTTCGTTGGTGGCGCCGCCGACGCTCGCCGAAGGAACGGGCGCCCAAGAGCTCTAAAAGAGTTAGTGTGACATGATTCACGACCAACCTTATAACGATGATCAAGTCGAGGAGAAGAGTACTGTGGTAGAGAAATTATTTCGTCACGTGAAGTCGAATGATGGTAACGCTTGTAAACGAGAGTTAAACACGAGATTTTACGACGAGATGATAGTGGCGCGAGCGCCAGCATAGTTTTTATAGCAGATATATTTGCTGTTCATATAAGCGTCCTTTTTTTTAGCGGCACCAAAATTTTTTTTTAATAGCTTGTGGCATATAGTACAATTCTAGCCCTTGACCTGAATTACTCGATGAAGCAGCCATTACTTCTACGAAAAATAAAATGCTTAATTGATTAATTAACGTAATCACGTAAACTGCGTAATTAGTTACTTTACGGCACATATTCCTATCTACGAATTATAGCCGGCGAGTTCGCAAGGCGTATCCACTTAGCACGAATTCTCAGGAGTGCACCAATCTCGAGATATTCATTTTTAAAGTATCCGACGATATGCGTTGGCGTTCGACTTACTTATTTAGGAAAGCGCAGTTTGATGCATTGAAGCACAAAAGCAATTGGAACCAATGCATTTCGTCGAAAACTTTGAAAATTAATATCTCGAAACTGGTGCAGTCCAGAGAAGTCATTCCAAGTGAATAGGCCTTGCGAACTCACTAACTACTATCCGTAGATCAATAAGTGCGCCGTAAAATAAATAATTTAAAAATCTTTAGCGTAAGTATTTTACTTACTAAATTATTCATTTTGATTTCTTGTACAAGTAATGGCCGCCTCATCGAGTATAGTTTAAATAAAGGATTAGAATGGCTATCTGCCACAGGAAGTTTTAAAATTTGGTGAGCTAAAAAAAAGCACCCTGTATAAAAAAAAATTAATTATGTGGTTTTACGTGTTATAACCACTTTCTGATTATGTGGCACGCCGTAGTGGAGGACTCCGGAAATTTCGACCACCTGGGGTTCTCTAACGTGCACCTAAATCTGAGAACACGGGTGTTTTCGCTCCCATTAAAATGCGGCCGCCATGGCCGGGATTCGATCCCGCGACCTCGTGCTCGGCACCCCATCACCATAGCCACTGAGCAACCACGGCGGGTCACCCTGTATAGAAGCACAAGATGAAACGAACTGAGCTATTCTGAACAATTTCCAATGCACTAATTCGTTTTTTCCTGAGTATACTGCCACGCAGCGCTTGCATACTCCTGTTTGGGACGTACTGGTGTCTTATAAAGAAGCAGCTTCAGAGACGAAGGGGCGGTTAAAGGGTTACGACGTAGGTAGCCTAGCATGCGGTTAGCATAGTTAATAACGTGGTTAGTATGCACCGTCCATGCTAAATGAGTGGTGATGAGCACAACTAGGTATTTCTATGAGTCCACCAATTCCGGGGGAACACTGCTTAAATGATAGGTATTTTTGCTATTTGTTGTTCGTCATACACGCATAACTTTTCACTTAATTGTTAACGTTAAATTACATTAACCAATCTTTTCACCAGTTAGCTATGATATTAAGGTCAGACTGGAGGTGGTTAGCTCATCAATATCCCAGCATACCCCATTTATCTCACAGAGCAGGCCGTACCTCTCCGTCCTTCGATGAGATCCAAAATTACAGTAGCCCCAATTCCAAAGAATATGCATCCAGAGTACAACAAAGAAAGGCGCAAAGCACGTGCACAACACATTCAATCAGCCTACTGTAACAACCATAGGTACAACACGTACTACACGGACGCAGCTCTGTATGCAGACACGACCGGGCAGCGCTACCAAAGGAGGTACGCCCTGGCAGTCGTGAACGCTGTCAGCCAACAGCAAATTACCGCGTCGGCCACGGCGGGATCCCCAGCCTCGGCTGAAATATTAGCAGTGGCGATCGCACTCGCTCACGCGGAGCGTTCGCAAAGGGACTCGGTCGTGGTCACGGACTCCCAGGAGACATGTCGCATGTTTCTCAAGGGGCACGTGACTGCGGCTAGCCTCGCGATAATCCCGAAATCCTTCAACAACCATCATCGCCTACTCTGGTGCCCGGGCCACGCGGGGGTACAGGGGAACGAAAAGGCTAACGCGTTAGCTCGAGGGTTCACTAACCGAGCGACGGCGTCCTCTTCTAACCCCAACCACCCGCACTACCCATCACAAAATTCCACCAATTTAAATGCCAAAGACATCCTTGCTCATCAGCGTGGAGTCCGAAGAAAATACCCGCCGCCTCACCCACAACTTAACGGGGAAGAGGCCGCCGATTGGCGTAAAATACAGACCGGGGTGTTCCCCCATTTAAAATTGCTAAACGCCATGTATCCCACTCGTTATAGGGCCAACTGTCCTTGGTGCGGTGGCATACCTACCCTAATGCACATAACCTGGGAGTGCACTAAGCACCCTCATAGGCCAAACACCAGTAGGACAATGGAGCAGTGGGAGGCACAGCTCGCCAGCTCCGATCTGGCAGGACAAAAGTCCTTAATTAGCCAGGTCAGGCAGGCGGCAGAGGCCAGTGGGGCCCTGGGCTGAGAGGCTCCGACCACCCCTCCTTCAAATCTTTAGAATCACAATAAAGTTTCTCTCTCTCTCATCAGCAGTAGCGCAATCGTCGGTAAAAAGGTGAATGTTATAGAAAACAATATATTAACTTTTATCCGCAATAAACTCCGATGTGCGTCACCAATTCGGAGCCCCCATCAGACTTCACAAACGCGTTAGAATCTGTGCAGAATCGGGCTGCGCCATTTATAACTTAGAAGTACGTTTGGGACACAAGTATCAGTAGCGTTAAATCTTCTCGCCACTTTCCGGCCTTGTCAACTCGCCTCATGATTGCATAGCTGTCTTTTTCACAATCTCTGCTACAATTTTCCCCAGCTGCGTAATACACTCCTTTTCCCACCTCAGCGCACTTCCCGTCGGCTTTTCAACAGCTTAAGCGTACAGCGTTTACTTGGAACTACCCCTTCATTTCGTAAATCTTTCCTGCCCATCAAACTAGAGCACTGGAATGAGCGGCCACAATGAATAGTTAATGAGCATGATGGCCCATAGTTTAGGCAGTTACTGACAGCCCATTTTCGAATCTAATCGGCTTACTCACATCTGTGCCCCGTTTTAAAAATTTATTTGTTGCCTTCAACGTCCATGCCACTTTTGTTATGACTACTTTGTATTTCTGTTCTTGCTCCCCCCTTGTGTAATACCCCGAAAGGGGCCTTTCAGGGTTAATAAATGATGATGATGATGATGACGATGACGACGACGATGATGATGATGATGATGATAGTGGTAGTGGTATAAGTAAGGAATATCAGAGACCCTAGAATCGACCCTTGTGGCATACCGGAGGTTACATCCCTTAGTGGCGAGTATTTATAGCCATTTTGAGTAACAAATTGCCTGCGATTAGTAAGGAAACATTCAATCCACATTGAGAAGTTAATGTCAATGTGCAGTTACTTTAGTTTAAAATGCAATAGCTTATGGCAGGCTTTATCAAATGCTTTTGCGAAGACAAAAAAAAATGCATTCTACTAGTAATGAACGCTCAAGGATACGATGCAATTTGTGCGTAAATAATGCAAGCTGTGTTTCACAGGAGAACGTTTTTCTAAATCCATGATGTGCTGTTGTGAAAGAAATGCGGTAGACTCTATAAGGTTAACAATATTCGTGAACAATATGTGCTCTGGTATTTTACAGCAGTTGCAAGTGAGACTGGGTGATAATTAGCCGGTAAGTTGTTACCTGATTTGTGGAGAGGAACCACCTTCCTAATTTTCCGTTCGCTGGGCAGATTACATTTACCCAGTCATTGCTCAGTTTTGTTCAAATACCCAAATTAAAAGCTCTAGTATTGTTTGAGAAACGTTGCGTTAACAGAGCCCTAACCGGGCGAGGAGTGTTGTTTTGGTGAGTCGATGAGTGTTGCAACACCAGCAGTCTCGAAAATCACTGGATGCCTAGCCACGTGATCGTACTGCCGAGCAGGCGGTAGGCAATTACTTCAAGCAATGGATAAATTTCGCACAAATGTTTCGTTAAGGGTAACCGCGCAGTGTTCAGCCCGAATACGAAAACCAGTCGAGTCTTCCAAGGCTACATGCACGTCACACGTAGAGTTAATTACGCTAATTACGTTAATTACGTTAATTTTTTTTAACGTTAGTCTTTAACGCAGACGGAGGTACATTAGATAAAAAATTCGATTTCTCGTTCGTTAATGCTGGTACGTATGTTTCAAGTGTATCCTTATGAATAGTTCAGCGCAAATCAGTAGACGAGTTTCTTTTGCTGAGCAATAAAATAGTTTTCTACGGTGACATAGGCGCTTGACGTAAATGTTGTACCACGGCGTACGAAGCTTAGAAATAACGGTGCGGGTTGGAATATACGTTTCAGACAGTTCGTCAACTTTAGCGGCGAACATGTCCCAATTCTTTTGAATTGAACGATCATCGAGATTCAGTAGCAAGATGACAAGAAATGCTGGTAATTTTCTATATTTAAAGCAGCGACGTTTGCCTTTGTATAATCACGTATTTTTTTCTGTTTTCTTGTGTTTTTTGCGGTTTTTTTTTTGTATAGTTGGACTGTCACTAGAAAATGCAAGTATAAGGAGTGATCACTTATATCGCAGGTGGGTAGGTAATGGCTCAGGTTATGTCAGGGTAAGTTGTCGAGAGAGTGTTGGCTGCGTTAAGTGGAATGCGTGTCGGTTGTTCTACCAGTTGTGACACTGAAAAAAAAACGGTACATAAATCGGGACATAAATATCCACTTCAAACGAATTCTAAGAGTGGCACCTGTTTCGAGATATGCGTCGTCGAACTTTCGGTAAACATACACTGTTGTTCCCGTCACTTTTTTACGCAAGCGCTGTTCTATGCACTGAAGCACAATATTAACTGGAACGCCAATGCATTTCAGTGGGCACTTTGAAAATTAGCATCTCAAAACTGGCGTAGTCCTGAGAATTCATTTTAAATTGTTATGCCTCGCATACCCACCAGCAACAATTAATATATTGCAATGTGTGCCGTGATGTAATTAATTAAAGAAGTTAACTGACGTAATTTTGTTAGTTATTCAATTAAGCATTTTGATTTCTCGCAGAAATATAGGCCGCCTCCCCAACTAATTTAGATCAAGGGTTAGACTTGTACTATCTGCCGCAGCAATCTTCAAAAAACTTGGTGCAGCTAAAGAAGCACGTATAGATATATTGGTGTTATAGATGTAAGGCCCTTGATAAATTGACGGATTAGCACTCATCGGCTTGAGTCGTGCAACGGCAATGCGCTTCCTAGAGTTATTGACGATTAAAATATCGTCGTTTTGCTATTCATTATTGTCCACATCGTGTTTTCTCGTCTAGGCAATGCCAGCCTGATAACGTTATCTTTTGGAAAATGCCCAGTTGGCCTATCGCCACAGGTGATTTCTGAAAACATCTGTAGACTAAGGAAAGTATCCAGAGTGAACACAGCCAAAACGTCAAGCGCATCAAGCGAACGTGCACTGTATACCACTCGGGAGAACCTGCATGATGTTGAGCTTGAAGCACTTGCGTGGCGAAATTCAATTCACGCGGCATGCTGACATTCAACGACAAACTGGCACACCAGATATTTAAAGGGGCGCCTTACCACTTCAATGCCGTAGTCGAATTCGGGAGAGAGATACTTTTTCGTATGCATGACAGCAGTTTCCGAGTGCTCGAAGAGGAATGTTCGAAGGTTGGTTGGTGCCAAGTAAAATGCCACAACCCACTGCCATGGGATAGGATCACAAATGTATCTGCAGTGGGAGACAAATGTGAAAAGTGTTTCTGCTATTGTTTATGAAATTATTATTATCAGTAAATTATTATTTAAATCGACATAACAAAAGAACGTAATGCGTTGGCCTGTTTTGTTGTGAATTTCAACCAGCGAAGGGCATGTTTATTTTTTCTTTGGCACGGTACCAAAGAAAGGAAATGCGCAACGGGGCAGCTAAAGTGCGCAAATATTTGTACCTCAAAATCGTGCACCCAGAATTGAGGAAGGCGTCGAGAAAATTGGCGACCAAGCACAGCAGGGTCGTTGGAAGTGTAAATAGACAACCCGGAGGTCGTGAAAAAAGAAAATGAGAGAAACAGAGACGGTGTAAATTGGATGTAAACGGTGGAAACGAGAATTGGCGGCGCATCCATCCTGCAGATCGTTGGCGTCGTTAATATACCTTATGGTGCGTGTGTAATTGGTGCCGAATGTGTCGCACCTGCAGTGACACATGCCCAGAGCTAGGAAGCGTGCTATGAAGCGAGCTCTCGGCCCACGGACAACGATAACTCGTAGGCGTTCCATAGTTCCAAGCGCCCCAAGCAGGCGTGAAAGAGGGTTCATTGAAGAGCGCCGCATACTCGGCGCGTACCTCACTTCAACAGGGACGAAATGCGAAAGACGTCCGTGTACTGTGCATTGGGTGCACTTCAGAGGAACCCTATAGGTGGCCAAATTAATTCGGAGTCCCCCACTACGGTGAGCCTCATAATCATGCCGTGGTTTGGGCACGTAAAAACCCGGGAATTCAATTCAAGAACGTTCACCTTCTAGAAGCTCTGGGATCCAAAGCGGTGGGAAGTATTATTTGATCTGAAAGGAAAAAAAAATGGCATCCACCCGAATTACGGCACGAAGCTACAAAGGAGACCCATACAGGTTTCTCAGAAAGAAAGCTCCGCATTGAAGAAAAATTCGTCCTGGTCCGGGACTCGAATCTGGGACCAACGCCTTGGTGCTAACATTAATGTCCACTACTAATAGATCTGTGGTCGAGATAAGCAAGAGAGCCATAGAAGCGGGATTGTTACAGGCAGAGGTAACTGTACAGTATAGAGATAGAGGTTTTAATCAACACAGAAAAGATCAAGGAGGCATAGGCAAAATGCTAGACTGAAATAGGTGCGTGTAGTGAAACCTGATCAGCTCAAGCTGGCTATGTGACTATCAAGTTGTCGCCGCCGCATTTGGAAGGACATGCCGATAGAGATCATCATCTTCGTTAATGCCCGCGGGCTACCTGCACTCCACTAGCGCGATGGAAGCGGTGGGCTTCTGCTACACGCTGTAATTTTCGCCTCACGTAGGCCGTTCTCTCAATGCGAATAGCATTCTTTGCCTACTTCAGCCGTTTTGAGCCTATCTATCTACATACCTAGCATCTTACGGCAACCCAGTACCCAGTTGTCTACTTGCTTGGGCCACTAGGTGTGCGCTCTTGGCCGTGATGCCATCGTGATCGTTCCATCGTCGTGAATACTGCTTCGTGATTTTACACTCCTGTCAAGCCATCGTCACACCTTCTACCCTGTACATAGTGGCCCAAATTGCCTAATAGCTTGTGCCACTATGAGCTTGTGGTCGTGAAGCCATCGTACGTCGTTGCATCATGGTCATTCCAGTTTTGTCATCAGACTCTCCTCACGCCATCGTCGTCCCGCCATCGTCATGCATTCCTTGTCCCACAGCCATCATGATGCCGTCGTTGTCCTTCAATCATTATCATTAAAGATTCGTGATCTGATTTTCGTCATGCTGTCGTCGTCATAACGTCTACTCCGACCCAGTTGTTCAAGTTGTGCTATTTTTTGGGCCACTAGGGTTCGTGGTTGTGATCGTGTCTTGGTAAATGCACCGTCATTATTACAGTCTTAGTTCGAAATCATTATATACCCCACTACGCGAAAATCCGGCGTTGTATGTCGGCGGCGTGACCGAATGATGGTACCAAAAATGGCCGACGGCGAAGAGTAAAGCCACATAAAGAAAACGCTCGAATTGACGTCAAACTTCTCAGTGAGCTTCCCAGTAAACGAAGTTAACTAATGACTTTGAAAATAATATTAGGTAAATGTCGGTCTGGGTGGGAATCGAACCCGAACCTCCAGGGGTGCGAAACGAGCACGCTTCCCCGACGTCATGGTGGCTCCACGGTTATGGTTGGCTAAATGCGTGCCTACCGCGTGCGTCATTGCGCACATCACGTCGCAGCCAATGGTTAGGAGGTGACGCTAGGTCATGAATGTATGAGCGTATAAAATAAAAACAATTGGCCGACGATTACGCTTATTGGTTATGCGATCCCTGAGCGCAGATGCTGCCTTATTTCAACAAAATGAAACCGCATACAGAACACGCAGTGCCGATCGGAGGCGGTTCTGGGTTTCGGATTGGGCAGCACACACCGCGATCCGCCGCTATCTAGCCGGCGTTCCGGCGACGCGCCATATTATAGTGGGTCAATGCCACGGATGGGGGGGGGGGGGGGGGAGATTAGCAATTATTATTTAATGTTTCTCCTGAGGTGGGATGAGGAAACGGGGAGAACAGGGGTATTGAGTAGAGGTAACGCACTCATTCACTCACAGACAGGCCCCAATGTGGCCGCACAAAGTTAGGGTGGGAAGTAGGAGTAAGGGGACGAAACGCTATAACTGTCTTTCGAGTCACCGCAACGTCACTGTGCCAGGTAAGGGGAGGCATAGGGCAAGAGTGGAGGAGCGAGAAGGGCAGCCAGGCGCAAGCACTGCCAGAGACGACAAATGCCACTGAGGAACTCGCCCCGCGGCTGAGAGGCGTACAGTCACGCGACGCGGAGACGGAGAAGCGGAGAGACGTGGATCACGCGCGAGGCAGCAAGCAGCGCCCGCCGCCGGCCCCGCGGCAGTGCCATGATAGCGGGAGAAGGCACGGAGAGGACAGAGTGGACGGTAGCGGCGGGAGTCACCGCAACGGCGCCGCGCGGAGGAAGGGGGTGAGGGGATAGACGAGAACACGTGATCCGGCTTTGGAGGACAAGGGGAAAGCAAGAATAATACCTTGGATGAGATAGCTGAGGCTCAGGAGAGGACGCAGATGGTGCGTCTCTCTACGACTAGCACGGGTCGGCAGATTCTGAGAGAGTTAGGGGTTCCTCAGGAGAAGATTTCGCAGCTTCATGTCGGTATTCCCGTGAAGGTCCGTAATCGGTATCACGTCAAGCCTGTTCCCAGGAACATGCATCCGGAGTGAAATGTTGGTCGAAGAAAGGCAAGGGGAGCTTGCCTACTGAGACTCATTCGTGATGAGAATCAGAAGGTTGGCTTCGTCGATGCTTCTTTTAACGAGGAGAGAAAGGTGTTTACCATAGTTGTCCTAGACAATGAAGGCAGTCTCGTTAACGCTGCTACCGTTCGGACTGATAGGCCAGAGGTCGCGGAGCAAGTGGCTATTGCGCTCACCTTGGTTGACAGGCGCAGGCCTTTTGTACATAGCGATTCAAAGTCGGCCGTTAGGGCCTTTGAGAAGGGCTCAGTGGCTAAGGTTGCTTTTAAAATTATGCAGACATGTGAGATCTCTCAACACTGCTCATGTTGGTTCCCTGCTCACCTTGGGATGATCGAGGGCGCCCCTTCGAATCTCAATGAATCCGCTCATGAGGCAGCGCGAGATCTTACCCTCCGCTCTGCCCCGCGCAACGGCGTGGCGGTACTCCCCGAGATAGAGACTAGAGACTCCCCTTCCACATACAATGAAATCACGAAGTATTACCTTCTTAATCACAGGGTTTACAGTTTGCCGCATCCTAAACTAAACAGGGTTCAGGCACTTACATTACGCTTACTACAGACTGGTACTTATCCTTGCCCACGGAGACTGAACATGTTTTATCCAGAGACGTATACAGAGCCTTATTGCCAAGATTGTGGTGCTTTAGCCACGTTCGAACACATGCTCTGGTCTTGCGAAAGAATTGAAGACTCGGCGATCAAGGATGCGTCCAGGTGGGAGGCTGCACTTCGCCGCCCGGACCTGGATGAACAATTCTGGGCTGTCCAGCAGCCTCACGATGTGGCCGTGAGGCTTGGCCTTCCGGTCCCGACGTGGGAGCGGCCCGCTTAGTGATTAATTATCACTACTTGCAGCACCAAATAAAGTTTTCCTTCCTTCCTTCCTTCTTCGTCCTCGTGTCTGGCATACTTACTTGTTAGCTTCCTAGTTCTTTTCTGCCATTGTGAGTCAACGCTCTTTCTGTACAGGTATTTAAATACCTTAGCTGCCCACCTGTTATCGTCCGATTTCCTCAGGCGTTTTTCGCATAGGAGTTCACTCTGAGCTTCCCGTGCTTCGAACGATGCCCAGCCCATATCCCCCTGTACTGCTTCGTTTGTGGTTTTCCCGTGGGCACCTAGTGCTAATCTTCCCACAGTTCTCTGATTTACATCCAGTCTCGACTGAACCTCGGCCCTTAAACACAGGACCGCATTCCCGAAAGTAAGCCCCGGCACCATTACTCCCTTCCAAATACCTCTCAATACCTCATACCTATTGGACGGACGGACGGACGGATGGACGGATGGACGGATGGACGGATGGATGGATGGATGGATGGATGGATGGATGGATGGACGGACGGACGGACGGACGGACGGACGGACGGACGGACGGACGGATGGATGGATGGATGGATGGATGGATGGATGGATGGACGGATGGACGGACGGACGGACGGACGGACGGACGGACGGATGGATGGATGGATGGATGGATGGATGGATGGATGGATGGATGGATGGATGGATGGATGGATGGATGGATGTTATGAGCGTCCCCTTTGGAACGGGGCGGTGGGTTGCGCCACCAAGCTCTTGCTACTATACTGCCTGGTATTCTACCTAGGTTAAACAATGAAAAAAGACAAAAAAAAACACTATGAACTACCACGCCCAAATTTTCTGATCCCCTATTGCGAACTGTGCTTTTGTACGTCTCCGCCTTTTGTCGTTTCCCTACTTTTCTTCCACCAATCTTCCAGCCGCCTCTTACTAATGTCTATTGCGGACATGTTTGCTTTACCACTGCTCCCTCTGAACCCAAGGGCTTTACGGAGGCCAGTGGTGCCTAAATCGACCGCTGGGTAGACGTCTTCACATTCTAATAAAACATGCTCCGTAGTTTCCCTAGCTTTACCACAGCAAGCACATGCTTCTTCTTCCTTCGTATATCTCGCTTTATAGGTGCGTGTTCTAAGGCATCCTGATCTCGCTTCGAGAAGTAATGAGCTTCCCTTTGAGTTATCATAAATGGTTTCTTTCCTGATTTCGTTTTTTCCTCTTAAGTAGTTACTCATGGCAGGTTTCTTTTCCATTGCCGCCACCCATGAGATTAATTCAGCTTCTCTGACTTTCCGCTTGACCTTTGTTGTTGTGTTGTCCACCCTACAGGCCGCATACTTGCTGGTAAGCTTCCTAGTTCTTTTCCTCCACCGTGAATCAATGTTTTTCCTGTACAGATACCTGAACACTCTCCCAGCCCATTTACTTTCTTCCATATTCCTCAGCCGTTCTTCATACTCAATTTTACTGCGAGCTTCCCTCACTTCAAAGCTAGTCCAGCCCATATCACCCTGCACAGCTTCATTTGTAGTCTTCCCGTGAGCGCCCAATGCGAGGCGACCCACTGACCTTTGGTTCCCGTCGAGTCCTGATTGTACCCCTGATTTATAGCAAACAACCACATTTCCAAAAATAAGTCCTGGAACCATTACACCTTTCCACATACCTCGGAGGACCTCGTACCTATTGTATCCCCATAGCGCTCTGTGCTTCATTATGGCTGCATTTCTCTTCCCCTTTACTGTTATGGTTTTTTCCTGTGTTTCCATATATCCATTGCCTTCGTTTATCTATATACCAAGGTATTTATATTCTGTTACCCGAGGTATTTCTTAGCCCTGTATCTCCACTGTCTGTTCACTGCTTTCATTGAATACCATAACACCTGATTTTCTAACACTAAACTTCAAACCTAAATCGTTGCCTTCCTGTCCACAGATATTAGCCAGACGTTGCAAATCACTTTGCTTGTTAGCTAGCAACACAATATCGTCCGCATAAAATAAACCTGGGAGTTGCTGCTCTATTACTGTACCCTCCTGTTTGTATGAGAGATTAAACCCGATATTACTTCCTTCTAGCGCCCTCTCCATCCTCACCATGTACATCATAAACAACAGCCGGGATAAAGGGCACCCCTGCCTCA